>NC_052510.1:11194368-11234631 GCF_014356525.2 Nilaparvata lugens | reverse complement strand
GTGCAGACCATAGAGCACAGACGAACGGAGGCGCACTGATTGAAGGAGCACTATGGGATCAGTTTTGGGCCATGATGGGTTATTTCAAGCGGGAGATTTCAAATTTGAGTGGGTTATGGATAAGGAAAGGTGTAGATTATGAATTGATAGAGAAGAGGAGATTTCAAATTAGAAATCCGAATGAAGTAGAATAAAATTAGAAAATGGAATTATAGAATTGAATTGGAATTAAATTTATTTTTATTTCTATTTTCATTTTATTATTTTACATTATCATTTTACTATTTTTATTATGTTTTTTGTGTTATTATTTCTGTTTTGGGATAAACAACTAGGTACTACTATTTGAGGTCACCAAAAAGCCTCCAGTATATCACCATTTTCCCTCAACCAGTGATACAATTCTGTAAAATAATTTTTTTTGCAGCTGATTTCTACGATCCTCGCTGGAATCAGGAGCATATTTATATAAATTTTGTATTTGAATTGTTGCCTGCATAAGTACATTCAGATCCATCCTAATCTGGTTTACTGTCATTGTTCTCAGGTTGTATGGTGTGTCTCTCATGTTGAGCCGCAAATTACATTTATTCACATATTGGATCAAACTTTTACAATACAATTCTTCAACAGTGAGCACTCCCAATTCTCTAAAAAGTTCATTACTTGGATAGCGTCTAGGTTTACCCAGGGAAGCTCTTATTACTGTATCTTATCTTCTTAAATTACTATAAAATAGGCACCACAATAAATACCGTAATTAGGAATTTATCGATATTCCTAGTATTATTCTCAAACGTTATAATAATCGAGTTAGGCTAGAGATAGTGAAATTGTTCGAAATAGCTGAAAGAGAGAAAGCATTTCTGAAATAGCATTGGCCAGCAGTGCTCTTCTTATCTTCCAAGTGATTACCTATCTATCATAATAATGGTATTTACGAACAGTGTACTACAGACAGTCTCCGCAGAATTGCAAACGCACAATGATGACGGAAAACGGTAAGCGACATTTATTTCAGATATATTATAATCTTTATTCAAAGCATTTGTAGTCTGTTTTATTATTATATAGGTACCCTGATTTCGATATTATTAGCTCTTGAATATTGTTGCAGCTCATTCAGCTGAATCTCCAAGTCACTGATATTCGATTTCAAAATGGTATTTTCCTTTTGAAGTGCACTTTTATCTTTCTTCATATCCAATTTTACTTTTATCTTTCTTCGAATCAATTAGAATACGATCACCAATGATATCGTTAAAATTGTCATTGTAAAAGAAAAATTAATCTGTTTCCATGATATTTAACAACTTGTTTCAGTGTATTCCTACTTTTGGGCCTCTCTGTATATTTATAATGAATATTTCCAGATTTAATATATAACTACCGTACTAATAATGTATATTTATTTATTTATTTACATACAAAAGCTCACAGAATAAATCCATGAAGAGCCTTATTGACATCAACTAGTTTAGATACATAATATTTGATGCAAAATAAGAATGAAAAATAAAATAAAATTGTAAACATAATTTTTGAATACTAAGAAGAGGCGAAATGAAAAAATAAAATAAACCAATGATAATAGAAAATGAAGAATGAGATAAAAATAATAAGAAAAATAAAATAAAGAATAAAATAGAGAATAGAGGAAAAATAGGGCTTTAGAAGAGAGAAAAAAAAATGAGGGAGTTTAGTATAATTATTATTTATCAATCATGAGTCAGCTATAGAGCGATATGCTAGTTCACAGGATTTCTTAAAGGTTTGGAAACGGTCAGCAAACGGATCAATGCAGTGGCTTATTCTATTGTACAAACGTAAAGTTCTGTATATGTAAGAATTGCAATGATGAGTCGTTCTGATAAATGGCATGTGAAACAGAATATTTGGTCTTGGTCTATTAAACGGGACATGAAGTTGCAACATACTTATAAATTCTGGCATGAATACTTGATTGTTTAGGATATTATATAATAGCAAGAGGGAACCGACAGATCTCCTTTCTTCCAATCTTTGAACATTAAATATCAACCTTAGATTGTCTGTTGAAAAAGCTATAGGACAGAATGCGTTGAACATTTTAAAATAAAAGATACCTTAAAAATGTATTCTGAATTTTTTCCAAATCAAGAATAGCGCTGCTGTGAAATGGAGCCCAAACTAAAGCAGCATATTCAAGTTTACTCCTCACTGTAGCATAGTACAATTTCAAAACAACGTCACATGCTGTAAAAGGCCTACAATTTCGAAATAAAAACCCTAGCGACCTATTAGCACCATTCATAACATGTGTTAGGTGTTTGTTCGGACGTTATATGAATGTTTCCCTTTGTTGTCTGGCGGAGGGGGCAATTAAAGGGTGATGCGTATAGCATAATACTTCACTGATTACTACTTATTCAAGCGATCACCGATCACCGCGAATTAGGTGTAATCAGCATTGACTCATTTTTTGCTTCAGTGACTGAGCCGGATATAGAATGAATTGGACCATTAGCATTTGGCAACTCTTGATTATGCATTTTTTAAGCAATTATGCAAGACTTTTAAACGAAAAGAATTTTGAAGAGTTCAAAAAAAATATCCTACTTAGCATACACCTACAGCTGAGTACTGTAGAATCAACAGTTTGAGTTAAAGCTATTTTGCAATAAATTTTTGTGCTTTCATTGTTTTTATGACTTGTTTCTTAGAGATGCTCGATCACTATTCCAACTTTTTAGCTTTATATTTTTGAATTACGTGATAATCACATTGAATTTTAGATTAATATCTTTTTCATCGTGAGAACAAAAGAGGTGAGATGAATCGACAATTACGATGAAATATTTTTTCTAATTGAACTTTATGATAACCTCTTCAACTAGTCTGAATTTTCTAGATCTATGTTTTAGGCCTACTAGATTCTCTCTACACATGTGAAATAGAATTAAAAAGTTATTTTTTAAAGTGGTAACAAAAGAGAGGAAGGAAAATTAAATCACATTAAGAATATACACAAACTTTATTCCACCATTTTAATTAAACTTGAAAAAACACAATTGGATAAAAATGTCAATGCACAAAGATGAAATTTTTTCAAACATATTATCAAAACAAGAACTTAAAAACGACATACTTTTTAGAGGGTAGGAGCTCCTACGAAAAACAATTATTATCATGTACTATAAAATCTTTAAAAAACAAAGAATAACTAGAACTCATAAATCAAAGATTAAGATGCTAACAAAAATACATAAATCGAATAATCAGCCCCTTTAATTATTGATTGAAATAATCAAGATTGCGTTGCAATAATATAAGAAGATAATTGATTTGAACGACAAAAGCAAGGAAACAATGTAATTTCTTTTGAAAAAATCGATAAATTAAATAATATTAAAAGTAGAACATAATATTCCAAAAATGCACTATTAACACACATATTTGCCATGAATTGGACAAATCTCTGTTACCTAACTTCTATAAAGTTTTGATTGAACTACAACAAGCGTCTGATTTTAACCAAAAATTCAAACTTAATAACAGAAGGAACAAAAAATGAACTTTTAAATTGAATCACAGTAAACAGAATGTGATTTTCCAAATAAGAGCATTCAATGAAACACGAACCGATGGTACAGGCAGATTGGAGATTAATGACACCGCACATTAATAATATGAATCTGGGCTGAAATGTCATAGTGACGTCCTTCTTACGATGATAATCAGAGAAAAATTATGGAAAACAAAAACTACAGTATAAAAGTATGAAAATTTTCAAATAATTATATATTTGATTAATGTAGAACACTAATACAGAATGTCCCATGAAAGATGTAACAACCGAAGACCACGATATTTGCAGTTTTCATTACTTTGGTATTGACATTTTCCTAACAAGTTTATACTCATTCTAAAGCTTACAAAATGGCAAAGTTTTTCAATTATTAAAAATATATTGTCAACATGAAAAAAAACGAAAAAAATTGTTTGAAATTTGACTTTGAACTCGACGAATGCACTTTTTCAAGTTTGAGCGCTCATAGAAAGTTCAAAAACGTAAAATAAAGGAACAAATTATATGAATCTTATTAAAAATGTCTTCCTCTTTCCAACCATATCTTTAAAATTGGATTTTGTCTGAGCGATTTTTTTTGTTATTGACGTTTTTCAAAAATATAGAAAAATTGATAGATCACGAAAACTAAGGTCGATATAAGAACATTTTACAGGACATAGTTGCAAATTTTTGTTGAATCTATGGTCTTTGGCTGTTACAGCTTTCGGGGTACACTCTGTATATATAGAATGAATTCATATGCAGAATGACGATTCTTCTATCAAGCTTTCTTAGAAATGACCAGTTTATTTCCTCTTACGAAAAACTGAAGGTCTTTAGTGACAAGTTCCGAACACATATCCAGAATGCTGTCTTGCAAACTAGATGGAAGGGTTATTTGAGCAATTCCATTTGAATTTGCTTCCTGGAAAGCGCTCTGCAGGATTGAATACATCTCCTGATCTGTTTTTGGCTCCTGCAAAGAAATTAATGATAATTTGAAAAAAAAATCAATTCAAAACAAAAAAATATACAGAGAGGAAAATATAATTAATAAAGGACGCATCTGAGAAACTTACTTTTTTGAAAGGTCAATAAAATTAAAAGTTCTTCAAATATTTTACTAATTCTTTTATTTACTTGAGAATACTTAATCCAAATTTCCGTTCCATGCATTATTTAAAAGATGAGTTTGGACCTCCTCCATTGAGCATTCACTGATTAACTGAGCAAGCAATTCGTAAGAGTAGTGGAAGAAATATCCATTGGGGTCGGGAAGAGCGCACATTCGACATCCATACACTTTTGACATTTTCCGAACCTCTGGTGGTTCATTGATCCCAATTTCTCTGTGTCAATACTTCATATACTACATACAGTGTCATACTACACTCCTGAGAAGAGTTAACCCACGACGAACTCCAATTATGGCCCTAAACAACGAGTTTGCATGGAGGAATTTTAGAAGTTAGCAAGGAAGTCACTATGCTGAGCGATCTCATGAAAAGATACTCGTTGGCAAAGATCCTCTGCATTTTTGCAACTGACCATAGAATGTATAAAATAAGTTGAAACTTGGCCCTCTATCCGAAAAAATAGCAGCGTTGCCAAATTTTGTAAAATTGCAACTTTATCAAATTTCCAATCAAGCAACAGCAGCATTGCATGTCGAATTTCATCCCCGATATACCATAGTGTTAAAAAAGTTTCAGGATTAAAAGGAAATTTAATTTTTTTAATGAAATTAAAAACTCGAAAATATGTTTTTACTTGGAATATCAATTCTCTTGAGAATCATGGGATGTCGTAATAAGTAAGATTTTTTTATCAAAATAACGGGGAGAATGTCTTCTTTCTATTGGTGTGAAGTAATACATTCTATCAACGACCCACCCTCACGACCCAGGTGATATTAAAAATAATAGACGTATTTAAAATAAGGACTATCTCAGAGTTATGGGATGTCATAATACGTAAGCATTTTATATAAAAAAATGATGTGAAGAATGTCTCCTTTCTATTGATGTCTACATCATTCTTATTTGACTCAAAGTTATTTTTCTAATAAATGATTTTGTTCGTCAATTTCAAGACATTTTTGTGCAGAAAACATTTTTCGACATGCTGGGAACTTTTTTGTTTCAAAATATAAGTAGGTGGTGAAAGCGAGAAAGTTTTTCAGAAACTTAAGGTTACCATTGGCAGAAATGTCACATCTAAAAAACCTAAATGATGTATTCTCACTCACCTCTTCATCAACTGCCTTCTTTTCTGGTTCACCGCTGAATCCAAAAGCTTTTTGAAAAATTATTCGAGATGTATCTTTGTACTGTTTCTGCTTATCATCCAGCTACAAAATAAAATTGTTAAATGAAAGCTAAGGATTGTATTACTTTCAATGTAGCGAATAATAATGAATTTATTCATTGAATTATAGTTCATAATTTCATTCATTAATAATAATTTGGGGTCATTGGCCTATTTATTATGACAGCTTAAACAAGGATTCACTTATAAGTAGAATATACATGCTTAAAAATAGAATCTTTCAGGCATAATTTTCAGTCGCTGAGATCATGAATACTAATCAGATTGTTTTTCAAATGCTGTTTTGTGATAAAACTTTTATAGCTCTCTATCGATTTTGGTTGGTCTAATGGCAGATTGTGGTGCTAAGCTCAACCTCAACCTGGAAATGTAACAATTGTTGACAATACTCGTTCACACAGCACAAGTTCAATCACTGAATCAAACAATAATAATTTGCAAAATTGTTGTAGATTTGTTTCGAGTATTGTATTCTACCCAGTATATAGGAGTTATAATAGTATTATACTAGTGGGAGTATTGGAGTATTATTTTCTAGCTCATGTTAACTAAACTGCTAATTAGCCTGCTAAATTCCAGATCAGTTAGCAAAATCTTAATCAAAAGCAAAATTATACAATTTTCAAGTAGATCACTCAATAGAATTAGAAGTTGAATAAAAAGCAAAAAATTTTATCAAATCCCATGACACGTTTTGTTTAGTATTTGGAATCTCTCCCCTTCTGGCGGTTACATTGCAATTGATTTATTTTTTCTACTCAAGATAGAACTTGAGTGTAATTGTTCTGTTCCTGAAATCTGCCAGATTTCAAATTGTCTAGTTCCCAGTCCTTTATTCACTAGTTTTAGCTGACATTCTTTCATTACTAATTTTCCACTGACCTCCAATATAAGAGCGGCGTGATCTGTACTTAAATCATCACATTTTTCTACTTTCATATTGCTGTATACAAAGTTTCTATCAAGTCTGGTATTTTGTTGGCTGATATGTAGGTTTACCTGACGATATAGTGTCACACCTGCATTCTTAAACTGCCCTAAGTTCTTCTCCTTTTGGATTGATTAATCTTGAGCACCAATCTGTATTTTTGGGATTGAAATCACCCCCCAATAATACATCTTTTACCAAGACGATTGATCATCTATATATATAAAACCTAAATGATGTATTCTCACTCACCTCTTCATCAACTGCCTTCTTCTCTGTTTCACCGCTGAATCCAAGAGCTTTTTGAAAAATTATTCGAGATGTATCTTTGTACTGTTTCTGCTTATCATCCAGCTACAAAATAAAATTGTTAAATGAAAGCTAAGGATTGTATTACTTTCAATGTAGCGAATAATAATGAATTTATTCATTGAATTATAGTTCATAGTTTCATTCATTAATAATAATTTGGGGTCATTGGCCTATTTATTATGACAACTTAAACAAGGATTCACTTATAAGTAGAATATACATGCTTAAAAATAGAATCTTTCAGGCATAATTTTCAGTCGCTGAGATCATGAATAGGCCTACTAATGAGATTGTTTTTCAAATGCTGTTTTGTGATAAAACTTGTTATAGCTCTCTATCGATTTTGGTTGGTCTAATGGCAGATTGTGATTGCTAAGCTCAACCTCAACCTGGAAATGTAACAATATTGTTGACAATACTCGTTCGCACAGCACAAGTTCAATCACTGAATCAAACAATAATCATTTGCAAAATTGTTGTAGATTTGTTTCGAGTATTGTATTCTACCCAGTATATAGGAGTTATAATAGTATTATACTAGTGGGAGTATTGGAGTATTATTTTCTAGCTCATGTTAAATAAATTGCTAATTAGCCTGCTAAATTCCAGATCAGTTAGCAAAATCTTAACCAAAAGCAAAATTATACAATTTTCAAGTAGATCACTCAATAGAATTAGAAGTTGAATAAAAAGCAAAAAATTTTATCAAATCCCATGACACGTTTTGTTTAGTATTTGGAATCTCTCCCCTTCTGGCGGTTACATTGCAATTGATTTTTTTTTCTACTCAAGATAGAACTTGAGTGTAATTGTTCCTAAAATCTGCCAGATTTCAAATTGTCTAGTTCCCAGTCTTTTCCTTTATTCACTAGTTTTAGCTGACATTCTTTCATTACTAATTTTCCACTGACCTCCAATATAAGAGCGGCGTGATCTGTACTTAAATCATCACATTCTTCTACTTTCATATTGCTGTATACAAAGTTTCTATCAAGTCTGGTATTTTGTTGGCTGATATGTAGGTTTACCTGACGATATAGTGTCACACCTGCATTCTTAAACTGCCCTAAGTTCTTTTCCTTTTGGATTGATTAATCTTGAGCACCAATCTGTATTTTTGGGATTGAAATCACCCCCCAATAATACATCTTTTACCAAGACGATTGATCATAGCCTTATACATTTATTTTGTAATGCTATGCCTTGGTGGGCTATAGATTGATGCTAGCGTGAATTTGTAGAGTTTAGTCTCAACTGAAATTTATGTGATTTGCATCTCTTCCGATTGTACAGATGTGTTTTCAAAATATTTTATGCTATCTCTTATTATAATTGCACTACCGCGTCTCACTGTATTTTGAGGATGTATGGTGTGGTAAACTTTGTAGCCTCCGAGTCTCATGTAGGATTCCTTAGTAAAATGAGTCTCAAATATCAAGCATATATCTATGTTCCTAATTTGGAGTATCGCCAACAATTCCTGTTGTCTCTGTTGCAGTCCATTGGCATTCCATGTCATGATCCTCATAACATTATTCATTTTGTATTGGATGATCTAGTGTAGATGTTCTGTATTTTCTTCAGTCTCTGCTCAAAAACAGTTATCAAGGACTCCTGTCTATCAAGCTTCTCGAGAATGTGAGTTAATACGGCATGTATGTTCTCATTGGTTTTTGGTTTCTTCTCTTCTTTTCTTCCTGAAGTAGCCTCGAAAAATGTTTTTCCAGATTTGATAGTAGAACTACTCTGAAGAATTTTTTGGGTTCCACTGCTAATGAAGAGGTTTTGTTTGGGACCTGATCTCTCATATTCTGTTCAACTTTCAGTTGCTTACTGCGATCATTTCTAATTGTTTGTAGTTCAACTGCTACAGTGCATCCTCTATAGTTGGCTGGGTGCTTCCCACCTCAACACAAAATGAACACATTTGGGCTCATTCTCCTTAGAATTTGTGCAACTAATGGTGCTGTGTTTTCCAGCGCATTTCACGCAACTTGGCTCCCGGTTGCAGTATTTTTGAGTATGGCCATAGGATTGGCACCTCTTACACTGTGGTATCAGCTTCGATGTTAACAATGCCTGTATCTCAATTTTGCACAACATGATGTGCCTTATTTCGTGAATTTTCTTGATCTCTTCTTCTGGACTAAAGGACAATACACACATATCCAGGGGCTCCTGGATAAGTACAGTAATCTGAATTTTTGATGGCTTAACGGTAAAGTAAAAAGGGCGTTAAGCGCAAATTACCCTCTGAATATGAGCAGCAAAACTGATATTAAGTATCATGGGGTGTTACTTAAAATTACTTAACCTAACATTAACCTTGGTCCCCCGCAAAAATATATTCTATATACGCCATTGAAATAATGAATATGTGCGAACCAGATACAATATAAATGTTATGACTCAGATCTGACAATCATCTGTAAGCAGTTTTACTATATTGCACCAAAAATAATTAATAAATTTCCTACAGATCTCATTGAATTTCCATATACCAAAACTGTCTCAAATAATACAAGAGATTGGATTTGCAGAATTTTTATTTCAATTTGAATATTTTGTGATTTTTTTGTTCGTATAAGAATTACGATTTTCTCTTAATCTATTTCCCATGTAATGTTTCCAATAAACTCTGTATACACTGTACAGGCTGTTTACGAACTGCCTACCAATACTCCAGGGCATTGTTCCAAGCTAACAAACATATCTAAATATCATATTTAAATTGTCCGGAAGTCTTCAGTTACTCACACAGCAGCCATTTTGCTTTTTTCACTATTTATTTTTTTTCTAAATAATGGTTGGACATACAAAATTAAAACTTTGCACAATCATTTATAACAACTAGACAACGCTACAAAAAATAATGATAATTTTTCAAATTCATAAAACAAAATGGCGGCCATTTAAAATCTTGTTTCTTAAATAACTCAGAAAATGTTGGTTTTACAAAAAAAATACACTTATGATGAAATAAACAATAAATTAACTATGAATGTTAGCACTAACATTCTAACAGTTATTAATCCAGTAGAATTAGCTGTAGAGTTTCAAATAATAAGCTATGATTACCAAGATTTGATTGGAATTTTGTTTACTTCGAAATCTGATACCAGGACTTGGGGAATAATTTATAGCCTACCTTCTTGAGAGCTTCTTTGATCTCCATACTATTCGGTTGGAGCCTCAACGCTTTTTTGAGTTTAATTTTTGCCAATTCATAATCACCAAATTCCATCAAAGCTAAGCCCCAACTGAAATCATAACAAAAGTATTTAATCATGACTATATAATTAAGATCAATTCCACAGTGTAGATCTAATTTTTATTCCAAATGCATGAATAAACATATGAATGTTTATTTATAATAATTACTAGGCTTAACTCGTGCAGCGAAAATTACAGGATTGAAAAATATTGCCACCATATTTTCTTCAAGCAATTCTGCACAATATTTTTTCAAATTCATTTTACATTTATAACAGTAATGCTATAATGTAATTTTTCATAATAAAAATTGCACTTATAGGACTGCTAACATAACCCAACCTAAGCCGCATGTAAATTGCTCAAGTAAAATGTTCAAAGTGGCAGTCATTAGTTTACAAAAGTCTTTCAATATAAATATTTAGGATGATGTCCTTAATATTTCAAGGATAATGACAAAAATCATAAGCAAATGGATGCCATAAAATGTATTTCAAAACACTTATTCTGAGTGTAACCATCACACATAGAAATTAGAATAATGCATTTTTTCAAGCAAAAATTTAATGAAAGCGTGGAAATAAGAATGAGATGATTGACTCACAAGTAATACAGTTTGGGATTTTTCGTTGCTTCTTCTTCATTGAAATAGAACGCATCCCGACATGTCATGCATACTAGATTTGGCTTCTTCAGCATAGAATATGATATAACCAAGTTTGAAAGTACTTTCGCGAGTAAATGATTTTTAACTTTTTCATCTTCCTCGTTTTTGCAAATAGCTTCCAACAAAATATCTCTTGACCTCCTGTACCTGTAACAATTTTAATAATGAATTGTTTAAAACTGTTTTCAACATATTGTTGAGAAATTATTCAATTGAAATTAAACTTATTCAACTCCTATGTAATGGATGTGTAATAATAGCCTCGTTTTACCAAATAATCGGATATTTCTATTGGCTTATTGGAGGAAAATCATCACTTTCAATACAAAACAAACAAAGTTCTTCTATAAAAACAAATCGTCAAACCTGTTTGGACCAATGGCATTCAACTATGGTGCTGCAACGAACCATCATACAATGATTGTAGAACAAGGTAGGATTGGTGCGAAGGCTCAAAAGAAGTGTTAATACAATTGAATTAGTGTAGTGCAAGTGGAAAAGCAGAGCAGTGACTGAGTGAACAATTAATAGAATAGAATAGAAAAAACGTTTATTGAATAGATAAGCTACCTTAAGCGAACCTTAAAAAGGCTGCTTGACAAGGTACCATATACAAACCATGTAAATTCAAATATATATAAACAGGGTGATTCATAATTATGGTAAAATAATTCAATACGTGATAGTAGAGGTAAAAATAAGAAGAAAAGTTCTTATAAACATATATCCATAAACGCTTCATTAGCGAGCTATACAGAGTGAAAGATTTCGCCCGGAATTCAGTTCCTCTGGTGAAAAACACCGATGCTGAATTGTTTGGGGACTAGTTTTTGAAAAACGTATGGTGGATTCATATGGAAAAATATTTGAAAAATTTAATAAAACTAGTCTGGAAGCTGTAGTGTGAGTAGTTTTTGAGAAAAAAGTTAAAATATGCAAGAAATCTACGTAGAAAAACACAGACTTCTACGTTTGATGCCCAATAACTTTCTTTAATGACCAGTAAACAAAAATTTGTTTGAAATAAAAATTGTAGAGAATTTAATTCTGAAAAGAATTATGTAAGCTGTGTAGACTAAATTCAAATAAAAGTTGTTGAATAAAATGTATTCTAATGTAGTACATTACACCACAAACATTTTCAAAATGCAAAATTTCAAGTAAATCAGTTTAGTAGTTCAGACGTTATATATTATTTTATCTTCTTCTCTTCTCTTCTTCTCTATATCTATAATAGGCTAAGCCCCTACAGACTGAAATCACTCCACAGCCCAAACTACTGAACCTACAAACTTGAAATTTTGCACAATTGTTTATGATAGCCTCAAAACATCCACTAAGAAAGGATTTTCAGAAATTTGCCCCCCTGAGGGAGCTGGGGCCCCCCAAAAATTTTGTACTTTTTAACCGCTCATTGCACAGCAAAGTCATGAGGAACTTTTTTGTTCAGCTACGAAAAAAAATTAGATCTATGCAGAAAAATTCCGACCAGGAGCAGAGAGGGGTCCAGGAGAGGGAATTTTTTGAAAATTTTCATGTAAAATCACACTACAGCTCAAACTAATTGGCCTACAGACTTAAAACTCTGCACAAATATTCTTCAAAAATGCTAGACGCGCACTAAGAACGGATTTTGAGATATTTTGCCTCTAAGGGTTTCAAAGGATGAAAAAGGATCCTATTTAGTAAGGTTATGAACATGGTAAGGTGAATGCCATATGGATCTGAGATAATTGACACATGATGTTCTAACATATGTTGTAATCATTGGAAAGCTTGAAATAATTTTATCAATCAGCTGATCGAATTTAATTTTCTGTGAATCGAAAGCGCGAGCTTGCCACGTGTTTGTTCCATTGTTGTATGCTTGGCCAGTTCTGTTTGCGCCTTCTATCAGCTGTATATGGAGTCTCATACATTCCGATTAGAACAGAGCACAGAGCTTTTCTTTGGTTAGGAGTTTGTTGATAATTCTTTTTTCAAATTCAAATTTTATTGCAAACAAAAATCACATTGACAAATTTCTTAATAGACAACAAGATCACAAAAACAAGATGTCAAACATAAACCTACATTTATTTGTAGCACGGCCAGAAAAAGACAAACTTGAGTAGGTACTAGCTGTGAGTTTATTCAATATAACTCATATTTTTGTGTTAATATTTTGTGAACAAAAAGTACGAGTGGATGAGAGATGTGAGTAATTTCTTATATTTGATTTAAATGGTTATTCATATTGTAGTAGTCGGGGTCACTTCAATCAAAGTTTTTCATTTTGTAGCTAATAAATTTCATACGTATTGATTGTCCATAATGTATCCAGTGTCTATAATGTAAGTGATTAAACTACTCAAAATTAATGGTTTACTGGTCCTTCATAGAATTTATAGTATTCCTGGTGATTGAGCCTGTCTTTTTTCAGCGTTGACTATTAATAATAAAGCTTTATTTACAACCTGGCGAACTTCGTACCGCCAAAAAGTCAATGTATCTCATGTCACACTTTACTTTATTTAGTGAATCATGGAATTTATCTGACAATCAATATTTTCATTTACATCTGAATACGGACTTCCTATGTGCTTAGTAATGCAGCATTCATTATTCACAAAACATATTCTTCTCAATCAATTGGTAGTAATATCTAACAGTAAAGTGTTGAATTAAAAAAAATAGATAGGATAAATCAGTGTTTCAAAGATGAATTCAATGTTTTCATAGTTGTTGATTGTCAATAGATGGTCCAGGAAATATGCGATGTACGATGAATCACCAGGAATTACATATTCTTTCCATCTTCCATTTTAGGATGAATATAAGCTAAGCTAAATTCAAAAAAATTGTAAATTATTCTGACATTCTTCAGTAATAATAAATGCAATATGAACAACTCTCTTCCATGAGGTGAATAATTTCTTCCAACATTTTCCGGTTACTCAATGATAGGGGAGTGATAATTATTTGTATAGGTCTTCTAAGGAACCATTATATACAGCTGGTACCAATCAACTAGACTTGACACTACATGATCATCTTTCCATTCTTCGGTAGCCGCTAGGCCAACAATTTCGAAAACATAGGTCTGTAAAATGGATTAATAAATAATCATTATTAGCCACCCTATTAAAATTTCTGGTCAGAAACAATCCCCAATATTCACACAACATATTCCCAAAGTTTCATGCCGTTATGTCAAGTATTTTTCAAGTCATAGGGAACAAACACACAGACATTCATTTTTATATATATAGAAGATAGAAGATTTCATTCGTCTCAAACAGAGGATAAAACCGTTGAATACACTATTTTATCCATGACCACTCACAAGCAAAGTATAACAAACTGAAAGCATCAAATTGAAACTTGACAAACTGAAATCCTGAAGAACTGAAAATAGGCCTATAACCATCCTCGGTGAGTTAAGAACCTATAAGCAAAATTTCAAGTAAATCAGTTCAATAATTCAGACGTGATGATGCGTCATTCGTGTATTTCCTATCCCGTACATGTATAAGCCAGTTCTTTTCTTTATTATATTTATAGATACATATATTGAGTAAGATAAAGTCTAGATGGTAATTGGAAAAAAAATTTACTTCAAATTTTTAATTTGAACAAATTAGAGTTTAGAAGGTATCAGAACTATGAAAAGTGTCTACTTTTTTACATACTTGGAATATCAGGATTCTTCAAACAGATCACGCATGGTTACAGTTAATTCGAATTCATGAGGTTGTACAGTGTAAATAAAACCTTTCATTTGGAATAATTGACTGTTTCAATAAAGTTTTTGATGTAAGCAAATACAAAATGTGATGTATTGAAATATGAAACCTATTTCGAACGTATTCACCATTTTCTATTCTGCAAAAAAATCATAGTGGTGTATTAACTAAAATGATACAATGAAATTAGGTAATAAATAACAATTATTTACCGAAGGGTTTAATGCTTCGACTATAGTCTATAGAGATAGACTATAAAATGTTCATGATTTAATAAATTTTCACAATTAAGAAAAAATATTTAGGTAGTTCATTATATTTCTTTATAGCATATAAACGGTGCGGAGGTTGAAAAGGATAGAGCTATCTGCTTTGTCTAATGACAGACAAGGATGTTAATCAGTTGCTGACTTTATAACGCGAATCTCACTATATAGAAACATGTGTTGTATGTACATCTCTCATAAATGCGCTAGCTTACCGTACAGCAGCCATTCTATAGTTCAATTTCTTGAAAAAGTCATTTCCTAAAGCATGGTTATCCTTTGCTGCTTTGTATAATCGCTTGTACTTTTCTTCTGTTGTTTCTTCGATGTCTATAGCTTCTGGTTCTGTGCAATCGGATAGCTCCGTATAATCAATAACCTCAATGTCGAAAAGAACTGTAGATTCTGCGGCAAAAACAAAAATAAATTATGGGATAAGTGAACAAATGTCAACATATTAATTTAAAAAGACATACATATATGATGAAAAAAGATCCAATTGGATCTAAAAAGAGTAATGATTCAAAACAAAGGTTATTTATAAAAATGAAAAATATGGTGTGGCACACTCACACTACTTTCCTTGCCATGATCAAATATTTCTCACTAAGTAGTATGTACTCTTGCTTTGCATCGGAACTCCTTTGTTGTATTTTCAATTGTATCTAATAGAAGTACTGTATTTACATTCTACTTGTTACTATTATTGCAATGTACTTTACTTTGTTATTAGTTGATTTTTTTGGTCCTCAAATTGCTTATTTCAATTGTTATAATTTTCATCTCAATTCTTATCTGCAGTAAATGTTCTAAATAAAATTATTATTATTCATTCCATTTTTATTGACACGCGCTTCGCAGGGGGCAGTTTTTATGTCATTTTGATGAAAAGATAAATTATTTTTTTATTGTTATCTTTCATAAAAGCTTATAACTTTAAAGTTGAAAATTTGAATATTTTTTAGTTTTCAAAAAAAGTCACTCGGTCGGAAATCGAACTCTTAAGCTGCGTTTACACCGGAGTTAATAACACGAGTTATTAACTTGACTGAATCGTCAAAAATTTCTCTTAAAAAAAGTTAATAACACGTGTTTCAACAGAAAATTCCTTGTTATTAACAAGATTTATGTTATCAATTAGTCCAGTCACTACAGTATATACATTGGTGCATGCAATTTATATTGTAGTTCTGATTTTAAATATATTATTTGGGTACATAAGAGAAGTCCAGAACCAATTTCTTCATGCAAAATTTCCTTGTGCTAGATACAGGGTGGCCCAAAAACCTCGTATTTTCGGCTCATTTTCCAGTTTTCAGCTATTTCTGCCAAATCTCGTGATGGGACAGAAAAATTTGCTCCCGCCTTTTTTTAAGATTATAAAATTCTGAATAAAATGAGATCATTCGGAACTCTCTATCTCCCATGAGTACTGAGTTATGATTTTTCAAAAATGAGTGAAATTTGAAGAAAAAAATCAATTTTGATCAGGTAGAGAGCTCTATCTCATATAGATTTTCAGGTACACCTGACAACAATGCTCCTTGTATTGTGAAAAACACCTAATTTTCAGCTTCAACCATCATCACCAACTACATTGTCCTCGCATTGATATTTCGCACAATGACATGAGATCATGAGATTATGTTCTATAAGAATCACCCGTTAGATACACTTTTAACTTTTGACACAATGCTCAGATTTCATCGTACTACACTTCATTCTTCTCAGCTCGTCAAGGCGGTCCAAAATAATGCATCATAAGTCAAATTCGGTCAAAAAATGGGAAATTTATTGTTGAGTGTACTTAAGCCCATATACACAAATAATGGCCAATTTCTATATTCAAACCTGCATGTCTTGTGAAATACTTCTGATAAATTTTCCAAATCTAGTGAGGGTGTGAAAATTGTCCCCCTCTACCCACAACAATAATAATACTTTCGATTCCAATACAATTCGAAAGTTACAGAAGATTTTAAAAATGGCGATTTCAGTTTTTACATTTTTTTTGTGATTTTACTGTTGATCAAGAGCTTCTAAAACGAGTCTGGTACATCATAGAAACTCACGATTGATTCCAAATTGTAGATAAATTCATACTCTACGAGCTCAGTTGCCTAAAACCCATCTTGAATCACTTTTCCCTATCATATAACTGCCAAAACCGTTAATATGAGCAAAATATCTACAATTTCCGGATTTTTTCAACAATCAAATCTCACTTAACGAACATATTTTTTCATGAATCGTTTACAGCAGATGAAAGAAAAACTTTCATTTTACATTTCAAGATCAATAATGATTTTTATAATGAGGGGGTTACCGAGATAGCTTTGAATATAGAAATTATTTGTGTATTGGAATATGGGCATACTCAACAATAAATTTTCCATTTTTCGACCGAATTTGACTTATGATGCATTATTTTGGACCGCCTTGACGAGCCGAGAAAAATGATGTGTAGTACGATGAAATCTGAGCATTGTGTCAAAAGTTATAAGTGTTCGAAATTTTGATCCTTGAGGTGTCCTTAAGCGCGCCTCTCCACTAGGAAATAGTGAAATGAAGTGTATCTAACGGGTGATTCTTATAAAACATAATCTCATGAACTCATGTCATTGTGCGAAATATCAATGTGAGGACAATGTAGTTGGTGATGATGGTTGAAGCTGAAAATTGGGGTATTTCACAATACAAGGAGCATTGTTGTCAGGTGTACCTGGAAATCTATATGAGATAGAGCGCTCTACCTGATCTCAGATTGTAGAGCACAAAATACGCCCAGAGGGATTTTGAATTATACATCTAAATGGTAACAATCGGAAGATATTGTTGATCAAAAACTAAAATTTATCAAAATTGATTTTTTCTTCAAATTTCGCTCATTTTTGAAAAATTATAACTCAGTACTCATGGGAGATAGAGAGTTCCGAATGATCTCATTTTGTTCAGAATTTTGTAATCTAAAAAAAGGCGGTAGCAAATTTTTCTGTCTCATCACGAGATTTGGCAGAAATTAGCTGAAAACTGGAAAATGAGCCGAACTACAGATAAAAAATCAGAACTACAATATAAATTGCAAGCACACCCCATTTTTTATGTCTATATTGACTGGACTAAAATGTAATTGACTTCCATATGATTTCATTTAATGAGAGTATTCACATAATAATATAACAGCCGGGATAAAAAGCAAAAATAATGTCTTAATAGTTATTTGTATATTTAGAGTGAAAAATGCCACTTTTTCTCCCTGAAGGGAAAGATTGATGCCCGAGGCGAAGCCGAGATTTTTCCTCCACCCACATTTTTATAAAAACCACAAATAAAATAATTTTTTCACCACACTTGGATGTAATGAGCTGGTTTACGTGCGTCATATGGAGGCCGAAAGTGATTGTTTTCCGACCAGGCCGGTAAAACTTTACGGCCCTAGGGCTGTAAAATGACCTTGAATAACAGCTGATCGTGTCCGATCTCACAAAAATCATAGAGATAATCTCATAACGACTGTAATAATCTATATAATTATGTATCGTGAATCACGGTATCATGTCTATAATATATTTATGAATTACTGTTTCATGATTTAATATTTATTATTGTGTTTTTGATATCAAACAATAGAATACGATGATATCTCCATAGCCTCAACAATATAATGTTGGCTGCATTGTCCATTGTCAGAAAGGTAAGTATCGCAAATCTTTAAAAGTGAAGAATCGAGTTTGAAATCAAAGTACAATAATTGTATCAATATTTAAAAGTGAGGTAGAGTAATAATTGTTTCTTTTTTTATTATCGAATTCCACTTCTTAATGCAATACAATCAACAATAATAATAGGAAAATACAGCAGAGATCCAAAGTTTAAGGTACCGTAAGCCTACTGGTGAAACTCAGCCTTGACTGAAAAATTCCTAGTAATTTTTCCGTAATTCATTATTAAAACTTTTAGATAATTTTTCTTCAATATCAAACCATATAGAGAAAACATTAGGCCCACTCAAGATTGAATCTTCGGATTTTTTCAACAATCAAATCTCACTTAACGAACATATTTTTTCATGAATCGTTTACAGCAGATGAAAGAAAAACTTTCATTGTACATTTCAAGATCAATAATGATTTTTATAATGAGGGGGTTACCGAGATATATAGCTTTGAATATAGAAATTATTTGTGTATTGGAATATGGGCATACTCAACAATAAATTTTCCATTTTTCGACCGAATTTGACTTATGATGCATTATTTTGGACCGCCTTGACGAGCCGAGAAGAATGATGTATAGTACGATGAAATCTGAGCATTGTGTCAAAAGTTATAAGTGTTCGAAATTTTGATCCTTGAGGTGTCCTTAAGCGCGCCTCTCCACTAGGAAATACTGAAATGAAGTGTATCTAACGGGTGATTCTTATAGAACATAATCTCATGAACTCATGTCATTGTGCGAAATATCAATGTGAGGACAATGTAGTTGGTGATGATGGTTGAAGCTGAAAATTGGGGTTTTTCACAATACAAGGAGCATTGTTGTCAGGTGTACCTGGAAATCTATATGAGATAGAGCGCTCTACCTGATCTCAGATTGTAGAGCACAAAAATACGCCCAGAGGGATTTTGAATTATACATCTAAATGGTAACAATCGGAAGATATTGTTGATCAAAAACTAAAATTTATCAAAATTGATTTTTTCTTCAAATTTCACTCATTTTTGAAAAATCATAACTCAGTACTCATGGGAGATAGAGAGTTCCGAATGATCTCATTTTATTCAGATGCTGGGCGAAGGGGTTGCGGGGAAGATAGAAACCTGTTATAAACAAAAATTAATGCGATAAAAGAGACTTTTGTTATTAACATAACACATTTCATTTGATCTTTACCGACTCTCGATGGATAACATAAATCTTGTTAATAATAAGGAATTTTCTGTTAAAAACACGAGTTATTAACTTTTTTAAGAGAAATTTTTGTCGATTCAGTCAAGTTGATAACGTTTGTTAATAACTCGTGTTATTAACTCCGGTGTAAACGCAGCTCAACATGATGTTAAAATGACTTTTGTAATTAACATCAGCTAGTAACAAAAATGTTAAAAACTTGTGTTATTAACTCCGGTGTAAATACAGTTTTAGTTTTTGTGGTTGGAAAGTAAAATTAATGTTTTAGTGGTTGGCTAGTATTCTACCTGTGATCTGGAACGGAAGATGTAAAGTTTGCTGATTTTAAAAACTTCTCCAAAACAGCTGTTCTGCAGATAAAATTATCTCCACTAAGTGCTCTTTTGAATATTAATGGCTTTTTCTGTCATGCCTGAGAAGAAAGTTACAAATTCCTTTTTTCAAGAACCTCCTGCTAGAATCCCGGAAAGAAGGCTAATGCCAGTTTATAGAACTCATAAATGATTATCCAGGATATAAATTTGAAAAAATTCAGTCAAGCCATTTAAAAAAAATCTTGTGTGGCGCACTCACACAACTTTCCTTGCCGTTATGAAAATTGATCACCTGACGCTAGTGTTCACGCGCATCAAACGTCTACTATTCAAAGATCTGAGCCAGCTGGTGACAGGACAATAACGTTGGAGACACACGAGGTCAGCTATCTCTTCATAGTGAATGATTTAATAGAATCAACAGTTGCCAACAGTTTGCAATTGAATAATCACGAATTTCGAGCTTATTTTCAAATTTAGGTGAAAATGTTACTGAATATTACTTGTAGAGATTTTCATGCTCAATCTCTTCCACTTGAATTTTTTGTTTAAATTGTATCTGAAGTCTGATAATTGGGAACCTAAAAGCAAACTTTGCATAGATGGGGCGGAGCTCCTGAAATTTTTACAGATATGGGACTTGTGGCAGTTGATAGAGCTTATCAATGACTATTTTAGGTATGAATTTGTCAAAATCGTTGGAGCCGTTTTTGAGAAAATCGCGAAAACCCAGTTTTTGACAACATTTTCGCCATTTTAGACGCCATCTTGAACTGCATTTGATCGAAATTGTTCGTGTCGGATCCTTATATTGTAAGGACCGTAAGTTCCGAATTTCAAATCATTCCGTTGATTGGGAGATGAGATATCATGTACACAGACACACATACACTCATAAAGTGCGTACAGATATACGCGCCTCGAACACGCTCCGCACTCGCTCCGATCATGAACGCTACGCGAAATGTTACGCAAGGGTTCACTAGAGGTTCGAAGGATGATCGCGCGCTTGTCGTATTGTTGACTTTCCTACAACCTAACCTCACAAAATGTGAAATGTTCAATCCAGCTGATCGGGTGACGAAACTAAATAAAATATTCTAACCAGGGGATTGCTGGGTAGCCTAATATTACATTAGTCTATTAATTATGTTTATATGATAAATTGATAATAATCATTATGTTTGTTGAATTTACTTACTTTACTTTATCCGGCTCTACAGTCCTGGGTGGACTTTGGCCTCCTCAACATAGCACCTCCATTCGTCTCTATCCTGAGCACTCCGTCGCCAGTTTGCCACGCCCAGCACACGGAGGTCTCCAATCACTTCGTTCAGCCATCTTGTCCGTGGTCGACCTCTCTTTCTCGTCCCAAGCATTCTTTCTTCCAGGAGTCTTGATGGTACCCTCCCGTCACTCATTCTGGCTAAGTGTCCAAGCCATTCAATCCTTCTGGCCTTTATGAAACGCACCATATTTCCTGCTCCAATGGCCTGGTCTATCTCAATATTGAATCTGGCTCTCCACACTCCTCCGTCACATATTGGTCCCCAGATTCTTCTGTACATTTTTCTTTCAAATGACCTTAATGCTTTTTCATCTTTGTTCAAGATAGTCCATGTTTCGGCCCCATAGGTTACAACTGGTCTCACTAGCGTCATGAACATTTTCACCTTTGTTTTTCTGGATATGAGCCTGCTTTTAAATATTTTTTGATTAGCAAAGTATGCTCTGTTGCCCATCATTATCCGATTGTGTATTTCTTGACTGGTCTTATTGTCTGCTGTCAGGGTTACCCCAAGGTATTTGAACTCATACATACTTGCCTTCTTGCTTGATTTGCAGACATTCTCATATATTTAGTTGTATTTATGTTAACTTCTAGACCCACCTCTCTTGCCTCTTCCCTCATTTTGCTAAACATTTCTTTGAGGCTATTTTGATTTCTTGAGACTAGGACAACATCATCTGCATAAGCTAATACTTGTTTTGTTATGTTGATTATAGTTCCGCTTGTGCCGAGTTTCTGGAGCACCATCTCTAGAGCCAAATTGAATAGTGTTGAAGAGAGAGCATCGCCTTGTCTAACACCAGTAGTAACACTGAACATTCGGCTAGTTTTGTTACCTATCTTAACTTGAGCGGTTGTGCTGGACATTGTTAGCTTTATGAGACTTATCAATTTTCTCGGTATTCCATTTGCAAGTAATACTCTCATCATTCTCTCTCTCCTGATGCTATCGAATGCCTGGCGGAAATCAACAAAAAGCAGATGTAGATCTGTATCGTACTCAAAACATTTTTCCATCATCTGCTTCATGGTAAAAATTTGATCGATTGTACTTCTTCCTTGTCTGAAACCACATTGATGCTCTCCCATTATTTCTTCCACATACACACCTAGACGCTTCAAAAGCCATGCAGAGAAATCTTATATGAAGTACTTAGCAGTGTTATTCCCCTGAAGTTGTTGCATACCATTTTATCCCCTTTTTTTTGAAAATAGGACATATTGTTCCAATTTTCCATTCATCAGGCATTGTCTCTTGTTCCCAAATCCATAAAATCAAGGTATGCATGGCTCTTCTCATCCTTTTCCCTCCATACTTTAGTAACTCAGCTGGTATTGAGTCCCCTCCTGGAGCTTTATTATTTTTGAGTTTTTTTATAACTTCTTCTACTTCAGCATATGATGGGGGCTGAATTAGGGGCTCAGCACTATCATATACTATTGGGTCTTCTTCATCTTCAACTTGATTCAATAAACTGCTAAAGTGGTCAGCCCATCTATCCATTATCTCGCTATCTTCACCAAGCACTCTTCCATTCAAGTCCTTACATGCAATCAAGCTTGGTTGGAAACATTCTCTCATCCTTTTCACTGCTTGGTAAAATTTCCTACTTTCGTTTCGCTCGTTCATTATTTCCATGTTTTCAATGAGCTTTTTCATATATTCTCTCTTCTTTCTTCTACAAAGCTTGTTGGCTGTCTTCCGAATCTCCATATACTTAGCACGATTTCTCCTCGTTTCCCTTTGCATCATCGACCGTCTATCTTCATTTTTCTGGTTTACAGCTGCCTTGCACTCATCATCATACCATTCTATGTTTCTTCCCCTACTTCTCTCACCAAGGCTTTCTGTGGCGACCTCATTTACTGTTCTTTTTAAATTATCCCATAGCTCCTCTATATTCCTGTCATTACCCTCGAAATCATTCAGGCCTTCAGGGATAAGTCTTGCAAGTTATCTTTCAGATATGTCTGTCCTCTCTCCATTTCTCAATTTTTCTATGTCCAACATGCACCTTCTTAGCCCTCTTTCGTATCCGACTCTTGATAGTCTCTCCCTCAGCTTTACTGAGACAAGGAAGTGATCAGAGTCACAATTTGGACCTCTCTGGGATCTCACATTTATGATTGACGAGGCATGTCTTTTAGATATCAACACATGATCAATTTGGTTGACTGTTTCTGATGAGGGTGAGGTCCAGGTACCCATATGAATATTTTTCCTTGGAAAACATGTACTGCTGATGATCATATTGTTTGCTATTGCAAATTCACTCAGTTTTAAACCGTTCTCATTTGTTACATCATGTATGGTGTCTTGCCTGCCACTGTGTTCAGAAAATCTTCTTTTCCTACAGTTACCTTGAAAAGTGGCCATTCCTGCTCTGATTACAGAACGCAAAGAATCACTTTTCCGCTCTAGTGCGGGAAAAATTTTTCTGCACTCCAGATTTGCAACATGGCAACACAAAATAGTTGGTGGGTTATATGGAGGATTAGTGCACGAAAACAAAAATTAAGTTGGCAACAATGACTGTGGTTAGATTTAGATAAGAATCATTTCAATGGCTACCCTACATTTATGATAAAATCCCAATCTAGAAATCCAAAACAAGAATAATGTTTATCTAAATCATAATTAAATAATAACTTCTCATCATTTAATAATAAATAATGTTTATTTTCTATTGACAGTAATAATTATTTCAACTCCAAGCAATGAGAAATGTAGCAAACACACATTTTGAAATTCGAATTTTCAGGTTAAATAATTACCGTTCGAAATCCATGTCAATAAAATTAATAAAATAACATTAGAATATACTACAATAAAATATTTTCTGTTGTCTATGTTATTTTATAAATATTTTTTAGTTTACTTATAGTATTTTTTTTTGGTATTTCTAGTTAATCATAATATTCTAAATATCTGAATACTGTTTTTAGCTGGATGAAACGAAGTTAGGTACGATTCTTCCCGCTAGGTCGCGCGCTTGGCTGAGAATTTTCAACTTCCAATTGGATTATTAATTTTTAAATGAATTGAAGTTGTTATTAATAACAGCATCACACACACAAACATTTGATTGATTTCAGCCATCATTTTATCCATAATTACCCACTTTTCATATTCAATGGTAACTGTAGGAAAAATTAATGTGAAATACATGCGCAAAGTTCCTCTGCTGCACTCAAGAAGCCATTCCGCCCTCGCCTACGGCTCGGGCGTAAACGTTTCTTTCGGTGCAGCAAACTGTCACTTTGCGCACTAGTTGCACAAATAACTATTCCCAATCTGGGCATTCAAGTCTCCTATCAGCATGTCATATTTGGGTACCATTCTGCATTCCCTCTCTAGAGCTTCATAGAAACTATCTTTTTCATTTTCATCCCCCTCCTCAGTTGGTGCATACACAGAAATTATTGATATATTCCTAAATTTGCCTTTGATTCTTATTCGGCACAGTCTGCTGCCTGCAGGGTAGAAACCTAGTATAGATGATTTGAGCTTTTTTCCAATCATTATGTTTGTTGCATTTATGATGTTTTATTACAAAAAAAGTTATGTTTGTCAATGTTTTGAAAGGTGAAAGGCTTGGTTGGGAGTTCGGCATCTTTCTTCTAAATTCCAATATGCTGGTACCTACTATTAAAAATATTTTTATAATTCTATATTATTTAATTTTGTTGATTTAATAATTAATTATCAATTTTTATAATTATATGTGCCAACACAGAGATCGTAACTATTAACAAATATTACAAACAAAACGTTGACCGCGCATGCGCAACTATTGGTTAGTTCGACCTAGGAACTAGCCAAGATCGAGCTCTAATACACGCTCTGTTCGCGTTCCACTCCTGCTCCACCTCCGATCATCAATCGATCTGCTCGAATGACGTTCGATTGCGGAGCAGAGCGAAAGTCTGTACGCATCTTCACACACACACATTCAGACCTATACCCAAAAACCACTTTTTTGGACTCAGGGGACCTTGAAAGAAATTGGGGTACCTCATTTTTTTGGAAAGCAATACTTTCTTTACCTATGGTAATAGGACAAGGAAAGTAAAAATAGTGATAGAAATTCAACAAAATCCATTTTTCTCGACAATGTTGCACAGCTCCAATTTTTTTTTTTGCAGAAATGAAACTTATGTCAGATGATAGGGCTTATAAATAGCTATCCAGGGTATGAATTTTAAAGAAATCGTTAAAGCCGTGTTCATGAAAACTGTGAAAAACATAGTTTTTCAGTGATTTTCCGTCATTTTTTATTGAATTTCTTATTGCCGGATCCTCATGGTATAAGGACCTTAAGTTTAAAATTTCAAGTCAATCCGTTAATTAGGAATAAAGTTATCGTGTTCACAGACATACACAGTACAGACCAACACCCAAAAATAATGTTTTTGGACTCAGGGAATCTTAAAAAGTATAGAAAACATGAAATTGGGGTACCTTAAATTTTATTGAAAAGCAATAGCTTACTTTTCTTATCTATGGTAGTAGGTACGGCAAGGAAAGTACAACTTATACATTACAGAACGGAAATTGATTAACAAGATTGTTATGATGATTATTTTTACCTGGAGGCACTCTTGGGGGACACCCCAGCTTCCCGAAAGCGTACTCAGGTTCCACAATAAATTGAGAGACCTCTCCTTTCTTCATAGTTTTTAGTGCTAGTTCGACCCCGATAAGAGCTTCTCCTTTACCCAAGACGAGCCTCTCAGGTCTTCGGTGCCGACGGAGATAAGAGTTATCGAAAGGCTCCTCTTGAAGGTTGACGTAGGCACTGTAGTGGTAATACACCACACCAGCGTTCGATATCATTTCTCCCATCCCTTGCTTTTTCATCTGAAAATACACAAAATAAATACGACAAAAATATACGTTTTCAAGACCAAACCTAGTAGACACACTGAATCGCACTGGTTACATAAGAAACTAGCTGTGAGATATGACTTGCGAGCATGAGATTTACCTTGTTAACAACTCACAAGGTACCTTACCAGTGTTTACATACACTAGTGTGCAAGTAGTGTTCAACATAGTGGTGGATTATATCATGTAAACTAATACTAGTCACTTGAGATAACATCTTGCACACTTTCAGCATATCTTCTCGGCGTTTTAGGCAAGTTCACAGGATCGAATCGCCATGTTTAACACAGATTAACAAGAGCTAGGCTGTGTAATCAGGCGTCCACGCACTCGCTCTTTTTTCCTCTTAAGTTAGGGGTTTCCACTTGTATGAATCGGTCTAAAATATTGGCCCGAAGAAATTACAAGTTATGAAAATATTATTCATTTTCCAGAAACTTCTTATAATCAATATTTTATATTTTAGAAAGAGAAAGAACAACGTTTTCCCGCTTTTGATGCAATTAAATGCATTAGATTAGGTTTCTTTACTTATGCAAGTTACAAAATATTTGCAAGCTAAATCTGCAAATTTGCAACACTAAATCTTAATAACTAATAATAGAGTTGCCGAATCAAATATTATTAATTTATAAGTTTTCCAAGTATTGGCTCCAGTTAAATAAGTATGGAGATAGAATGAACATTGAGTAAGAAATAATCAAGGATAAAATTCCCAGTTATCAGCTTCAGTAGTCACAGCCTATTTTTATTGCGGATGTTGCCCACATGAGCTTTTTGCTTGTGCGTGGGTAATGGGGAGTGCGCGGGTGATTATTGATCTAATACAGAGAAAGTCGTATAACATATTTATTAACATGTCAGGAGGTAGAACTGCTTTCAAAAAACTCATTTGCAGAACAAGGAGAGATTCTAGTAGGATAGAAATGAAGTCTAGTCATAGTACTGTTTTCAAAGTACAAAACTTACTATCATAGGAAAACGTATATCTCGAGGCTTTACTAGACTTTATTACTAGAGATATTTCGTCTATGACAAAACTCACAGGACACGAATGGCGAAAAAATCGACCATTATTTCTGTCGAAACGTTTTAAAATATTACCCAAAACTAAGTTAGTTATTGTGGTTGAGATATTCAGTCTAAATATGTCCCTTGCAAAATGGTAAATATACTATTTTCTTTACTCACTCTTTTCATTATTCTCTTGTCCGTTGTAACTGGAGACATTTTTTGCCTCAAATCGGCAAAGCATACAACCTTGCCTTCCTCATCCACATCGACATCCAATGTATCGAAATTGACATACTTTTGTATCTCATCCATGGGAAATTCATCCTTACTAAGATTATAATCATCTTCACAATAGTCGCCGGCAGTAATTTCGAATTCTCTTCCGTCAGTTAGCTCTCTGGAACAAATAAACAGTTTGAGATACTAGTTACGATTGTTAATTGCTTATTACTAACGATTAGTTTAGCTTATATTGTTTGAGTAAGATAGCCAGGAAATCATTACGGTTTAGTGATACCACTCGTGATGAGGCAAGTTTGTCAACAGAGTAGGTTACAGATAAATTTCCTGAGAAGTTCATTCGCAGATCGTCATATTTCCAAATAATTCGAAAACAAAACACAATTCCTGAAACAAACTGAATATAATGAAAATCAAAACAATGTTACAAATAAGAGAATTCAACTTAATAATGTCAAAATGCAATAAACTATAAGCAATATTGCCTATAAATAAAGCCTTTATTGTTTCCACAAAACAAAATTTGAATCTTCAAATACAAAATTAGAATACAAGATATTAAATACAAAATTGGTATACAAAAAATACTATAATAAATTGTATTTTTCCTTGTTGTGGAAACCCGGCCCTGTTGGGCCATTGAGAACCAAAAGTTAGTGTCGTGAAGATACAACTCCTGAGTATTTCTACCTTACTTTTAGTGCTGATGTCCTTGTTTTTAAGAATGAATTTAAATGAAAAATTTTTTTCCAGACTTTTGATGATCTACGTTTCACTTCTTTCTCTGTCCTATCCTTGAAGGAAAGGAGCTGGCCCAGGAAAATTGTTTCAGTTGACCATTTTAAAAGAGAACCATCTACTATGGCATCCCCTTTTTCCCTATAAAATCTTTTTTAACGCTGCATTGAAAAATATTGGTGAGAGCGGGTCCCCCTGCTTGACCCCTTTCCGAATAGGAAAACTTTCTCCTGGAGTATCCAAAATTATCCTTGCTGTGCTATCATTGTAGATTGTTTTAATTATATTGATGTAAGCTGATGGCACTAATTGATTATAAAGTGCAGTGAAAAAAAATTCGTGCTCCAAGGAATCGAACGATTTTTTTATCAATAAAGGCCACATAGACTCCAATCTGAAATTCTCCACATTTTTGAATAAGCTGATTCACACCATGAAAATAGTAAAAAGTTGAGAAGCCACTTCTAAATCCTGTTTGTTCAACTTGTTGCTGTTGGTCGAATATTGCCTGTAGACGGATTTGCATTGTCTTCATAAATAATTTCCCAATCTTCATAAATAAATAATTTCCCAAAACATGATGAAATACTTGTATAAATATAGGCCTATAAGTATAATAAATATGTTAAATGTCCAAAAATATAAACTAGAACTGCAGTGAGTGCATTTATCATGCATGCATACATACAATGTGAGGTATGTACTTGTACTGTTGAAGTGATAAAACTAATTGCTATCCAACCCTGTGTCTAGTAAACACTACACACCTCAAAGCCAGTCATCTATAAACACTAAACACTACACACACATCGATTTTTGGACGTACGATTTTTTGGCGTCCTTATAAATTCTATAGATTCCTATAAGTTTCACTTATTACAAAAATTTAATGTATCCAGTAGTTAATTTATTGTAATTGGTTGTTTATTTTATGTTGAAAGCCTCTGCCTCTCGTTGGTGACAAAACATGTTTATCATGCTTGTACATGCATATTCGGTGTACATGTAGAAGTGCATGGTGTACAAGTGTACATGCAGTGCCAAAATACCTGTAATCAAATTTTTGGTTAGGATCGATTTAGTATGTCATTTTGAACATAAAATCACAAAAATTAAACGGCGGTTACTATTGATTTGAAATAAAATACGGAAGTTCAAAGTTGCACAATTTTACATTCATTCAACCTATAAGTGGCAGCCATTTTGACTATCGAAATCATCAAATTATGATTTTTCTAATCTAAGGTTTCCTAACCTAAACTTCCCTAACCTATAGCTTCTCCTAACCAAAACTTTTCTAACCTAAAGCTTTTCCTAACCTAAAGCTTTCTCTAACTTAAGCTTTTCCTAACCTAGCCTAATATATTAGATGTGTTTGAAATGTTGTAAACAAAGTGAGATTAGTAAAACTGAATTATTATTTTTTTAAATTTATGATAAGTGACAGCTGTTTATTTCTTGTGATTTTGTGTTCAAAATGACATACTAAAACAAACAAAAATGACAGGTATTTTGGCACTGGACGTAGCCTACACTTTGAAAAAAATATCATGAGTGAAAACTAAAAACTGTACCACAAGAGCAGTAGGTTACATCATGATATAAAAGAATGAGATAAAAATTGAGACAACATTTCAACCCTCCTAATTAAAACTGTTGTAGGCTATTATTCTGCAAAGTTTTAAACATGATTTGATGTTTTAATTTGAAAGGAATTAACCGATCATTTGCATTCTATTCTTCGTACTCCCATGTGGGTTATTTTTATTAGTTATTTTTCGCCACACTGCACAGAAAGCAGTTGTTTTCCAGTCCCTACGTAGATCTGAAAGACATTGTTTGCAGACGACTCTTGTCTGACGTCAGACCAGGTTTCTTTCCGGCCTAGGCCAGCTGATCAAAAAACTTTTCATTATTTGTGTTCATTATTCAATAATTAAAACATTTATAATAATATCATAGAGAAACAATAGCATAAGTAGATATCCCATGGTACAGGGCGTTTATGTCGCAACTTTTACTGTTATCTCAAGCCGCTAGTTCATGTAATTCTTTCCCGTGAAGCTGTGTGACACTGGTAGTCTCTCATATTGTGCCGTTCATACACTCTCACCCCAACAAAACAGTAAAATTCGACAATAATCAACAGTAATCGGCTTGAGATAACAGTAAAAGTTTCAACATAAACTCCCTATACCATGGGATATCTACTTACGCTATTGTTTCTCTATGATAATATCATCTTATTGTCATTTGAAAGAATAAAAAAGTATAAACTCAACGTCCCACATAATTGAACATCATCTTTTAGGTTATTTAGACAAATCAGAATAAAAAATAAAAATACTTGGACAATTTCCTGATATTCAGATTACCTCAGATTTTCTAGAGCTATCACTTCCACTTCTGCTTTCGGAAGTGCGTAGTAAACAACTATTCTCATATATATATTGTTTATTTTTGAGTGTGGCGAAAAATAGCGTTCGCACCACGGGCAAAAATGTTTTTTCCTACAGTTACGTTGAAAAGTGGCCATTGCTGCACTGATTACAGAACGCAAAGAATCACTTTTCCGCTCTAGTGCGGGAAAAAATTTTCTGCACTCCAGATTTGCAACATGGCAACGCAAAATACTTAGTAGGTTATATGGAGCAACAGTGCAGCAAAATCAAAATGAAGTTGGTAACAGTGACTGCTGTGGCTGCTATAGTGAGCAGAGGTGCAACGAAGCACAACGCGCTAATTATTATTCATTATATATTATAATGGAGGACAACGAGGACTTTAGGATTTTAGGATTAAGCTTTTTATCAATAATAAAATTACACAGAAAAACATTTGATGGATTTCAGGCAATTTTACCCATAATTACCCACTTTTCATATTCAATGGTAACTGTAGGAAAAACTTAATGTGAAATACGTGCGCAAAGTTCCTCTGCTGCACTCAAGAAACCATTCCCCCCTCGCCTACGGCTCGGGCGTAAACGTTTCTTTCGGTGCAGCAAACTGACACTTTGCGCACTAGTTGCACAAATAACTATTCCGGCTCTCAATCTTTTCAATCGGACTTGAAAACCGATTTCGAGCCAGAAAAATCTCATTTTCTGCTCTAGGTGCGAAATATACCGCTATTCTTGATATTTTTCCTTTGTTTGGGGTATTGAAATCACTGGCTATGCTATGCTATGAGTGTATGCCTACTTCAGGCCTACTTTACGATTATAATTGAGCATTTTATACTTTATTTTTCAATCGTGTATGCACATGCGAGCGGCAAACGATTCACAATTTTTTTTTCATTTGGTCTTGAATGGATTGTTTTGTTGATAATTTAGTTGATATGAGGAGAGACGTGTATATTAGCATTTTTGAAGATTTTAGTTTATTTAATTTTTTCATTGGGGAGCATAGTGAGATTGGGAACATTCGTTTTTTTAAGCTTGAATATAAGAAGCTATAATAAACATATAGAGTAGATGAATTGATGGTGATTCTAAACAGTTACAATAAAAAGTTTGACATAATAGCTCTTACTTAAACGTGGACTGATGATAGCTGCGTGACTGTAAATATGAAAGGATATGATGTATTTTTAAATAAGAATAATCGAAACCAGAACGACGGAATGATAATCTATGTGAATAAATGTTTTGCTGTGTGCCAAGGGGATGTACGTCTTGATGGCGCGTCATGTGTGGAACTAACAGTTTTTAAGAGTAAATTATGTTTCAACTGAATCAACTAGAACAGGTGACATCAGATACTTGTGGATGAAAAAACTGCGTAAGATCTACTGTTCACAGAGCTACTAGTTTATTTAATTTGAAAAATATATAGATTCCAATTTTCAGGAGCTGCTGTTGAACTAACGGATTAGTTCATCACATTAATTTGTATCGGGGACCGAGCTTCGCTCTGGAGTACAAAAGCATAAAAAATTAATTGATTACGAAAGAAGAAATGAATTATAATAACATTCATCCAGAAATGTTCTATCTAATCACAGTAAATTGAGATTAATTTCCAGATGAATGCAAAAATTTCCCTTACAAAGGCCCACTTGCACAAAAGCCGGTTAAATTTTAATCCTGATTAACTTCACGTGAACCAAATCAGAGGAGACCATTTCAAAAAGATGGATCTACTGAAATTAATCAGATTGAAAATAACCCGGCTTTTTTGCAACCGGCACTAAGTATCAGAATGAATGATTACGAAAGTTCAACAGCTATAGTTACAAAAATATCAATGATATATAGCATAGTAATTATTGATACAAGTTTTATCCATTTAAAATAACATTTATTAACATATTTGAACGATTATTATAAGTTATAGCAAATAATACTGAATATATGTTTGAAGCAAAGGCAAATACAGTATTTAAATAGCATAACTGGTTTACCAATAATATTGTAATTAACAATAATTATGTTCAATCACCAATAAGCGCACTAAAATATGTTCATAACTACCTCATAATACAATAATTATTATCATATTATCACAATCCTCTTCTGGACAGCATATTTCAACAGTATTCTGGAACATGTTTCAATTTGAAAAATTTTCTTGCCAAAGAATTGCATTGATATAGTTTATGATCAGAATAATAATTAAACAACACCAAATTAATCTTGGCACAATTTTACAAATTTTTCCCAGTTTTAATCTCCTACATAACGATCCTGATAGAAAAACTCCTGTAAAATCAGAATTGATAGGTTTTGTGTGAAGAATTTTTCCAAGATTTATAAATTCTTAAGGAAATTATTCTAAGATTCATAGTTTAAATGGCAGAGAATTCAAGTTCAGTACTCTCTCATATAAGATATTACCAATCCATTTATTCAATATCAAGAAATTTCAAGTCAGGAATAGAATAGAATTATCAAAAATAACGCCAATTACATTACCGTACTGACAAAAATATAAATATATTGTCAGTTTATCAATTTATTGCTTAGAATTGACAGTTCCAGTGATAATGTGACCTTCTTTGATACGAATCGATCTAAAACTATACGAGTGTTATTATTACAATATATTAAATATAACACATTCATTTATTACTATGCTTCTATTACACACATTCTATTAATTTGAGTTTGTTATTCATTTCCTTGATTTGGATTGCTACAACAAATAGAATAGGTACAATATTCTTCCTAGCTATATATTCTTTACATATTTAGCTAGTTTTTAATTTACTCAAATATTTCTGATGAATGGAACTAAGTGATTTTAAACCACTATAATTAGAAGACACAGAATGGGTTATTGTGAATAGAAAAAACTATTTTTCTATCTCTACCCTGCATTGAGTGATCAGTTTTCTGTTAATTGACTAAAATTCTACTCTATACACTCAATCTACACATTACCTTGTTAGTCTTTCCCCAAGACATAGTTTCAAGGATTTGGAATCTGGCCTCATTCATTCGTTAACAATATATTTCTCCTAACAAAAGAAATAGAACGTTTCATAGAATTAAAAAATGGCCAACTTCTAGAAAATAAATTATTATAAGTAGTTGATCATTATTCAATAAATAAAGCATCATCAAACACTCTAGCACAATATTAAGCACTGGACAAAGTTTCTTCAAAATTGTTTCCCCATTATTTTAATAAAATACTTTGAATGGCAGTATCATCTTTTGTGAATGTGTAAAAAACGTTTAGAACACACAGTGTCTAGTTTTGATCAAGTTCAACCTTTATCTCATTTAAGCTCTACTTTTCAATTCCGGTAATGAGAAACCAACTAGAATAAAATCCACGATATGAAGAAAATATTCCTAACTCACATTTAGATTAGATCTACATAGAAATTTATAATAATATTACAATATCATGAAGCAAGAATATTTCAGCAGCCACGAAAAACATAATATATCTCCGATTAAGGGATTCTAGTTTATATGCATTTATTAAACTTGTATTATCCTAACAGAATAATTTCTAATTGAATAAACTGACAAACACTAAATTATCTATTAATTTATGTAACAATATTGATCTAATTTATAAGAATTACACAAAGGCTACCTAATTACTCGAAAATATCCACGTTTACAACCAGGTGAGGTCTAGAACTGATAATCATTTTATGAATATTTTCGTATGATTTGAAAAAGTAGGCCCTTTTTAAAACTTTATGAAGAGAAATAATAAAGTTTATTGAGAAACAAAAACTGAATTTTTTGTCAGAATGTTAAAATTTATTGAATTACATTCAAAATTATTATTATTAAAAACAATTTATTGACAGTGAATACTTTTGACATAAATAATATGTACAAAATCATTTTTGGATGCAATTTTAAAACCTAGAATAGAAATATCACAATAATTTAACATCTTAATCTTCTAAGATTTAATACAACATGTTAAAATTATTAAAATCCTATGCAACAACATTTCACGAGAAATCAATGCACACAACATACACACTCACACAAATACGGAATGGCCACATAAGTTGTCTTTTACATTAATATAATGAAATAATGCGCATAAATATTCTTATACAACAAATACATTATTATAGGTAATTATTGTCAGTAGATAGAATTGAAAGATACCTAACAATCAAGCATAATCTATTATTGTAGACTATGTTAAACAACATTTTGATATGATGACACTCAAACAACAGTACATTAACAACATCGACGGTTATAAGTAACATTTAGCCGTACATACCATACACTGATCATCAACAATATTAACGGATACCGTCACTTCAATTCATCATTGGGTTGATGAATGAATTAATCTTTGATAAGTTAATCAATCTTGGTCAAAAATCAAAATTGCAGGATGCAATTTTTGATAATGAGAATCATAAATTTGAACAATCAAATTTTGATCGTTGATATCTTATAGTGAGATTCACTTACAACTGTCAGCATCCCTCATAGACAGCATTAAAGCTACCCATTCAAACAATGCTGCCAGTTTAAAGTGAATCTCCCTCGAAATCTGTTAAGCCCTGCACACACACACATCAATGCTTGTTCGTACGATACTTTGTCGTCCTTATGAATTCTGTCAGATTAAACGGAGCTTGACAAACATCATCTGTTTAATCCAATAGAATATTTATAAGCACGGCAGAATATCGTACGAACAAAAATCGATACGTGTGTAGCTAGCCTTAGTAATGTTTATTTGTTCTCATCAGCATAAAACGGTCCAAAACGTTTCGTTAATTCAACAACAGCTATACTGAGATTCACCTCAAGCTATCAGCATTTCTCATCATATGATATAGCAAACAAAGCTGACAGATTGAAGTGGATCATAATTAATAATTTTATAATTTAAATTAATAATATCATAATTAATATCCAATTAGATCAAGATTAGTAGAACGATAATTCTTTGACGGTAAACGATAGCCTTCAGTGTACGGTAGTTACAGTAGAATTCCAATAGACGATAATAATTTCGGTGGCATAGACATTTAACTATTTTTCTCTAAATATTCCGGATCCAGTTTACTTTTGAACTCCGAGCAGTTTTTCGGCGACTCCCAGGTAGTAGACAGTTTGCGCAATGCCAAACAGGGGGGCAATGACTATCATACGACAGGCGCCGCCCTTGAAGAATGCAGTCGGTCCCTCGTTCTTCAAAGTTTTGCTGAAATCAGAGAAAACGATTAATGTAATTCTTCACAGTTTCAATAAAATTAGATAAAATATTTATTGTGATTCTTTAGAATTTTGCTTAAAATGACAGAGAGAAACGTTATGGTGATTCTCCAAATTTTCAACGTTTTCAAACTATAGAGATTTACAAAACTAAGGCCCATGTGCACGGTTTAAACGATGATAGATCAACTGTTGGTTGTACCTCGGGTTGAGACACGTTATACTAAATGCGACCACGCCTAATTGCAATCAAAAGCGGCTCATACACTGGTCCAGCATTGCATGTCATGCTTGCAGGATGGGACAAAAAAGGAAGGATCGTGCCAGTGTGTGAGGAATGTCGTGCTAAGAACGTCCTGCATTGCACAGCACGATGGTAATCCGGAAAGGTTTGATTTCCGTCGCGCCAGGCCAAAAAATATCACTTTCACAACCGACTTCTAGCACGGCACGGAGCGAACTGAATTTGCAGTGTATGGCGCTCATCGTGCCATGCCAAGCTGGTCGTGCCAATACAAAAAATGGCAGGATGTGCAATGCACGAGCAGTGTATGGACCGCTTTAGATTAGCGTTCAACATAGATGGTACTTATTTGCCTAAACTATTCAATTATCCATAATATAGCATTTTTACTCTCCCTAGGACAACTAGAATTTCAATTAAATAATTATTCAGACATTTACTAATATAGTTCTTCAGGAATTTACTAGAATGATTCTTCAAAAATCTAATAACAGATATGCATTTCTCAGAAAATGTACTATAATGACCATTTAACACAGCTAATATTAAGAACTGCTCCCACACACGGACGTAATAGTCCATGTTGGTTCTTATATTAATTTCATAATTGTAATTGTGTTGTAAAAATTGTATTATACGTGAATAAATAAAATTGAATTGAATTGAAATACAAGGTGGAAGTTATAGTAGCCTAATTCTTCAGAGATTGTCTGCAGTACTGAAAAAATTCTACAATTCTTCAATTTACTAATCAAAGATACTACTGAAAATTTATAAAATTATCTTTTCATAAAGATTATGTAAAAGATTTACTACTAGAATTTACTCGTCTAAGAGTTGAAGGTTACTTCAATTTATTACTCTATTCAGAGTATCACTGAGATAATAGAACGATTTGACTGAGATTCTTATAGATTACTGACAAAAAATGTAACATGTTAGTTCAATCAAGACATAGTATATTTACAATCAGGACAAATTCACCGACGATCAGGCAAAACTCAGTCTAATCAACTAAGTATTGAAGAATTTTACCAAACTACGGAACATGACTGACTAGAGCTTTAGAAAAATTGAATGTTATTACAAAAATGTTACAGGAGATTATACAATCAACGAAAAGCAATAATAAAGTTTATTTAATTACGCTTGTTTTGATTTTCAACGAAGCAATAAAAATATTCATTTACACAGGTTTGTTCTTGCGTGTTGGGGTATGATCACATTGGATGAACATACGTGCAAATGCACGCGTGGTCATGCATGTCCAAGCGCACAGATGAGAAACAAAACCTGGAAACCAGCATGGGAAACACTCACACTAAACGCGTGCACTTGCTGGTGGCGTTCAGTGTGAGCAGCTTAAGACAAGTCACAACGTGTTTCAATGGCTCTTTCCAGAATATGTTTTTCGGCTCATACTCAAGTGATCTGGCGAACACTTGCACATACACGCATCCCATTTGATTATACCCTCATATGAAGATGATTATTTTTGATGTATTCTAAATCTGAAGCCATTCAATATAAATTAAAGAACGAACTATTTAGTACCATAATTATTTGATTGTATGGTATGAGATGTTGTGATATTTCTCCATAATTTGAAAGAATACGACGTTGACGTTATATTCACTATATTTGTTCAAAAATTAATTCACATTACAGAACCAGGTTTCATGGTAACACCTACCACATCTTCAACTGAACTGTTTGACAAACAACATTAGTTGATCGAGTGATGTGAGGTCTAAGATTCAAGTCGACGGTTTGGCATATCTCTTTATGTGTAAATGTTTGAATGTTTAAATGTTTATATGTTTCGCATTTACGGCGAAACGCGGTAATAGATTTTCAAGAAATTTGACAGGTGTGTTCCTTTTTAAATTGCGCGTCGACGAATACATAAGGTTTTTCAAAATTTTGCATTTTTAGGATAATACAGAAGGAAAAGGAGTTTCCTTCGAACACCAATATTGCCGTAAAAATCAGACTATAGAATTATTCATCATAATTCAGCTGTCTAGTGGACTATAATACTACCCGTTCAAAACATCGAACTTCTTGAAAATCTATCTTTCATCAAAGTTAGTAGACAGTTGTCTACTATCTTTGTCTTTCCATAAGCTGAATGATTCTAGTTTGGAGTTTGGAGTTATTAATAGAAAAACATTTTTTTTTTACATTTTTCTTTTTTAATCTTTTCAAATATTATTGAAAATAAATTTATTTATAAAATCATGAAAAGTGAGAAATGAAGTTTGCAGGAAATCAGCATTATGGTAGTTTATTTTGTTAATTTCAACACATTGATTTTTCGCCAACACGACAACACAGAATGTTCTCTGATGGGTTGATTGGATTGGCGTATCGACGGCAGCCAGACCTGATAACAGCGCTCACACTCACGTTCCGGGACGACACGTCACGGTACGATAGGCCAGAAAGCTCTATGTTTATTTAGGATTTTCTCTAGACATGTTAAATTATTTATTAATTTTTGAGAAAACATAACAACAGGTCAATGTAACTTACTGAGCGCGAGGTCTACTTTTCACAGAACTACTAGTTCAGCTGAAGATGTGGTAGGTGTTACCTTGAAACCTGGTTCTATAAAGTGAATTAATTTTTGAACAAATATAGTGGTTCTGACAACATAAACGTCTTATTCTTTCAACTATTTAGTACCCTTTCAGTTTTAGTCAGGCTTATCGAAAATAGGTTGAGGAATATTTTGAAAATAGGTCTGTTGAGAAAGAATGTGTTAGATGCTTACACAAAGGTGTCGGCAATGCCGGAATACTTGGGTCCGCCCTCATCCTTGGTGATGGCCTGCAGTCGAGTCTTGACTACATCGAACGGATTTACGGCCAGCGCAGCCAATGAACCGGACGCGCAGCCAGACAGGAACGAGCACCAGAACACTGCCTCACCTATGAAACAAACATAAATCACAAATCTCATAAAAACCTATTGAAATGTGGATTTTGTATAAGAATATTTCTAGTAAAGCAGCCTGCACACATTGTTATGATGGTTCTTGTTATAAGTTACTAGATAACCAAAGCAACATGAACAAGTTTGTTCTCAAGAACATTTAAAAAATATTAATTTAATTTGATTAGACAAGCACAAAATCAAATCTATGATTGGGAGAGAATCAACAGGATATAGCCTTTTACTTTTGTATTTCGTTTCTCAAGCATCAAATTCATTCTTTTTTCTCTACGAGATCTATTGTGAAGCAGCCTGCACACAGGGATTATAGTAGCTTCCAGAATCAGTTGTGAATTGTGAATCTCTGGAACTAAAATGTAAATGACATTTCCAGTTCCGTGTTTCCGCGACAGCTATAGAAATCTATTATTGTCCCAGTGTGCGGCTGCTTTAGAGTGTAAAAAATCAGAAAGAGTGGAAAAAGAATAAATTTGATGTATGAGAAACTAAAGTAAAAACAAGGGTCATATTTGTTCATAAAATGTTCTATAGAATAAACTTGTTCAAGCAGCTTTGGTTGTCGAGTAACCAATAACAGGAATCAATCATAACGTTTCTAGTAGTTGGTTTCTAGGCAACAAATCCTACTTGGCTACGATCGTACTCAAGAATAATTCATAAATGCGGCCCTAGATCTGTAAAGGCAAACGCACAAAACAGCAGTCAGCAAACGGACGTATGCAGATAGACGGAAGTAAGATCCCTCCTTGTAATACTGTATGTATTTTCTGGCTGTAATAAAATCATTGAATCCCAAGATGTTCGAATGTTGTAACGCACACAGACGTCCGTCTGCATATGTCTGAACGCAGACGTTTAATTTTTCCTCCATCTGTCTGCACACGCCTGTCAGTTGCGCCTTAATGCAGGGTTCACCAACCTTAGGCCAGTTATAGAATAGACACGCTGGCAAGTCTAGCCTCTGAAGCCAACATCTACTGCCATATCGCACCATCGTGACGTCAGCATTGGATAGT
>NC_052510.1:10414442-10529442 GCF_014356525.2 Nilaparvata lugens | reverse complement strand
GACCAATGATATAATAAGCAGACATTTTCGTCGCTGGCAACGTCACCTGGCTACCTTGTCTAATAAGGATTTAGGGCAGTTTTTAAATTAATTTTACTGCATTTATTCTTTAGTCATACAATAAGTAAATCATCAGAATGATAGGGAGAGAAAAAATGAGGTAACCTTGTGCTATTCCTCTCCCAAATTTAGATAAGGTTACATATAGTCCGAAATAGGTTAAATTTATCAAATTTTATAAGATTAAGGCTTAGCAGGATAGAGATCCCGGGTTCAAACCCTCTCTATACCAAAAGTATTTAATCTTGGTCACTCCCGTGTTATCGGATGGGCACGTTAAACTGTCGGTCCCGGTATGACAGTCGTAAGACCCATTGACAACTTAATTCAGACGAGATGGAACCTTTTCGCAAGGGACTCCCTACCAACAAAAACCATACAAATTTACATTTTTTAGGGTGGTTGGATGAAGCACAGTTGAAAACCCCCAGAAAGTGGCTCGACAGTCAAATAAAGTGGTACAGAGGGGGGCAATGGGACCCAGTATACATAGCGATAGAAGAGGTGAAGACAAATATGTGTAAAGTTGACGATTTCAATGGACTGACTAAACAAACATGATAGAAAGTTGAAATTTTATTTGTTTAAATTTTTGGGTTTCTATAATGGGCTTTGAAATAGTCGAAACTTCTGTACAGTAAAATTTGACAAGAAATACAATAAAACTGTTTTCAAAATAATGTTATGAGCTACATAGCCTATTTCAGCTTGCCTTGTCCTCATGTCGCGAGTGTTGCTCATTCAGAAGAGGGCCCTGAGGATCCTTTGTGGTGCTGAGCGTCTTGCCCACTGTCTTCCCCTCTTTGTGAGAGAGAAGATGCTCACAGTCTTCTCCCTCTATGTATTTTAGACTCTCTGCAGAACACATGCAAATGTGGGGGAGCTTGTAACAAAGCAGAATATACACCCACATGAGACTAGAGGGAGACAGAGGCTTGACGAGCCCTACCAAAGACTGAGCAGGACCCGATCGGGCTATGCCCATCTATCTGTCAGGCTCTTCAACAAGCTACCGGTGATGGCTAGAAATCTGCCTGCCGGCAAATTTCGGAGGGTCCTGAAAGGCTTATTGATAGATAATCCTTTTGTACTCACTCCGTGAGTTTTTCATGATGGACAGCAGCTTGGTGAGCGCCTATTTTTTATTAATTTCTTCTCTTTTTCTTGTTTTTATTTGGACTCTTAGGTCGACTGGCCTACTTGTTCCTTTTTGTGATCTCATGACGTGTCCCTGGGTTTTTTATGCCCACCTTATGGACTTAACATAAAATAACTAAAATGTATGAATATGTACCATGTCTCAATGCTAAATTTTGCAGCCCATATACTTAAGTGCAGCCCTTTAGCTAATTCATCAATCATCAAGTTATTTCTTCATAAACTGGCAAATCTACAGGAGAAAATGACTTTGAATTCAGTAAGCTTAGAACTTGTTGTGGCTTTATTATATAGAAATGATTGTGATTTAAGTTGTATAGGCTAATATATTCTTACAAATTAGAACTTACTAAGTTAACTATGACATGACAAGTTCTGTATTAAGTAAACAACACATTCAATTAGACCTACCTTTTTTAGAATTTGAATCATTTTGATTCCTGAAGTTACAAAAAACTGAAATTATTTACTAGTATTGGAAAATGTAGATCAAAAGTAAGTTTAGAATCAAAACTTGTTTATGAAATACATTACTGGTATCACGAAATCATAACCTTAAACTAACCTATGATCTTTGAAACAAAAATTCAAATTAAGCATGAAAACTATATCTATGTACTGCACCTTGTGCATTATATATTTTGCAAGTCAAATGGGTTCAAGTTCACTTGTTGGCTTAAAATCAGCTGTTCATGTTATGATGTCTGCTTGACTTTGACATCAAGATTGACGTAAACTGGTAATTTAGCAGAAGTTTGGAGGTAAGTTCATCCAAATTTATATTATTCATGACTTGATTTTTTTAAAAATGTAATGACTCAATTTTTTTCTATCAAACAGTTGAAATTACTACCAAATCTAGCCGTAAAATTTATATTGGTAGCATTGATGTTTTGTTTTTCATGATACACGCGAAGCATGACAAGTGAAGTGACAACTGAAACATTTTGAAGAGGGGAGTAATGAGTAATGAGATAAAAATTATAAAAAGCCGAGAAGAGTATTTTGTTTTATGTTAGTTTGTTACCGAGTTGAAGAGCTGTCTGTTGTTGACGGTCTCTGATTCATTTTACTAATAAGCGGAAACTGGAATACTAGAAGTTGACGAGTCATTGTTAGACAAAAACTTGTTTGCTTCCAATCCAATTACAAGAAAAATTATTGAACTTAATACAGTCAAGTAATCTTTTTCTGCGTACTGTGTTCCTAGTATAAAGAAGACTCTCCTGCTCATCTGTAACGAAGATGAAGGCATTTATCCTATTTTTAGGAATCGGATTGTGTTCTGGAGATCTTTTGAGGTAGGTATTCCTGATTGAATTTTATTTCTTCTGTTATAAAAATGGAGATATATGTTACCGTAGGCCTACTATAGAATATTTTTTTCTTTTTTATCCAAGATCTATATCAAATGACAAAGCAGTTTTGGTAGAAACCGTTCTCATTTGTGTGTTCTAGATTGTTGATCACAATTACTTTTGTATAGTCAATAATGAATTTGTTATTTTTATGCAATTATGATGGATCCACAAATCTAAAAAATTCTTGCCAGTGGTGGATCACATCAAAATATTATTATAGCTAATGTCAACTTTATCAAGTATCATCAATCTAACTAGTGCAAATTAAACATCCATGAGCGGAGAGGGGGGTGGAGCGCCTCTTGATTTGATTTTGAAAGCAGATCTGTCCAATCATCTAACAAAGCGTTGAAATTTGTAAGAAATTGGTTTTAACATGCAAACCCCTCCTTTGCTATGCGCCTATGCCACTGCAAGGGCCACACGAGTCGTCTTTTCAGTCGAGGGGGCACAATGGACAGGAAGCTCTCCGAAAGGCTGATATTGGGTTGAAGTTCGAGAATCAGCCAATCAAGCGAGCTTCCTGCCTTGCCGAATAATCTGAAAAACGCTTTTTGTGGCGCGGCCCTAAGATTTAAGCTGCGATTCCTTAGGGTGAGACATATTAGGCGTTTCTTTCAGGCTTCAACCAATCAGCCAATCGGAGAACTTCCTGCCCTGCCGACTCTGAAAACGCCTCATATAGTCTCGCCATTCGCGACGAATCAAGCCGCGCGGCTTTAGAGACGTCGCTAAGGAGTTACACCTTTTTACTCCTTATAATTAAATACTCACTTGGGGTATTAAATTGACTAGCTTATGCCCTCATCTAAGTTTATATAATACTGTTCTATAATTCTGCTTTTATCTTATAATATTATTTTTGGAATTTTTTTACTGTTACGCATGTTTTATTTGTTACTCTTTAATTATTATAGTATGGTAGATACCGTGCCGATATATACCATTTATTTTATAGTTTAGAATCGTTCATCTTGTATATTTCATTTTGGCATTTATGGATATTGTACAGTAGTACTAATTATCATTATGAATGCCAAATTTGTTGAAAATAGTGTTTTTAGTCATCTGTTTTAGACAACCATTTACCTGAATTACCTTTCTCTTTATCAATACCAGCAAGGCCAGATGGGTAGCGTCAAGAGTTATCATTAAAACTATCGAGAAGGTTTCCTCAGATGGTTTCCTTATTGTATCTCCGTTTCATTCATAGACTCAACTATGTTTGCGATAATATAATCGCTTTTGCTGATAGTTGTGTGTGTCGAGTGAAATAAGGCGTTACTCCCTTCAGTTTGCTAGCACCGCCTGGTGGTGGGCTCGAATCCCGCCGGTAGGCATGGACGTTTCATCACCTCATCAATCACCCACGCACTCTTTCCACTCCCCTCGCACAAGAAAACAGCTTGTGTGGGCATCATCCGCAATAAAATTTGAAATAACTGTATAATAACCAATATCATCTCATTTGTCGTAGGGTTCCAGTCTACAAGGCCGACTCCATTCGGAAGCAATTTGCAGAATTGGGAAATGAGTTGCCCCACAGTCAAACAGTGTATGGATTTAACGGCGTTTCTAATGTAAAGGAAGGTACTGCTGAAAGGTTGACCAATTACTTTGATGTGAGTAGAAGACTATTTCCAGCTTTCCTCATTTTTAATGAAGGCCACTCTTTAATAATTATTTCCAATAATTAAGTCGCTTTCGGGTACACAGCTATTTTATCCGAATCCATTAAGAACTTTTATCATTTTTTGATAAACTGATATTATCCAACATTCAATTTTATATAAAGGGAAAGAACTAATTATTATTTCCTGGTAAATTAATAACTTGATTCATTACTTATAGTAATCACATTATCTTCACAGTTGATATAGAAATCACCAAGTTTTGACTGTTGACACAGTTTTTGATTTGAGTGTCTAGTTATAGATATTGTTTATGTCATAGATAAGCTACCGGTACTTGAAATCTAAAAGAAATCAGTTTTGGCTGCCTGTTTCTAAACATTCACTTTAGAGACTCAGGTCATTCAACTTTTCACATGAAAATACTAATTTAAAAAATATTGATTATACTTAACTGAGCTTAGCTTATGCTTTATGGTAAGTGAAGTTAGTGTCATATTCATGTAGCTTTCACTCAGTTCATTATTTAGAAACACAGTTTTTAAAACTTCGCAATTTTATGATTCATAATGATAGACTAGTAAAACAAAGAAGTAGGCTAATAAAAATCACCATTGAATTTTGTCGGAAATTTCCTGTTCAGCAATCTTTCAACTTTTTTACATAATTTTCTTGCTTGCCTTCTCAATAATAATTATATTGTAGTCCTCTTGGAAGCCAATTCCTTGCATACTTTCAATTAAAATACGTATTCTCAATCTCGATCATAATATTTGCAAGTTCAATATTTTCCATCATAAACAATTTTCAATATATGCATATTATCAATTGTCATACAGAAATTTATGAAATAGCATTAATGTTGTAGTTGTAACATGAATTTTTTGATAAAAAATTGAATTTAAAATCAGACTACTTTTATATAATAATGAGAGAATATCATTATTACTGTCTTGATACATCACAATATATTAGACTAAATCAATTATATTTTTTCAGGCGCAATACTTTGGTCAAATCAGTCTTGGAACACCTCCCCAATCGTTCCAGGTCATTTTTGATACCGGTTCTTCAAATTTGTGGGTTCCCTCCAAGAAATGCAGCTACTTCAACATTGCCTGCTGTAAGTAGATACTGCAATAGTAGAAAAACGTTTAAGAACTGTTATTATACACAATTATTCCAATAATTAACTAACTCTATTATTCCAACCAGCTGGTTGGTTTAATGATCTAAAATCTTTATTTATTGTCACCTTGAAATCAAATCTACAATTATTTTTGTGAAAATAATTAAGGACTGAAAATTTTGTTTAGTGAACAACTACAAGACTTGAGCTATTTCAGACTATGTGTAACCTTATCTTAAGTTGAAAGAGGAATAGCACAAGGTTACCTTATTTTTTCTCTCCCTATCATTTTGATGATGTACTTATTGTATGAATCAAAGAAATCTCATAAATTTATTACTTTTTCCTGAATCGATTGTTGAAATCAATTCATCATGCTTCTCAATGAGTATTTCATAAATGTGACAGATTTGAACCTTGCACAAATATAGTTTCAATCTATTCTTATGCATCTATCAAAATAATAAACGATTGTATAGCTCTTTATCTGTTTCTTCTTAAACAGTATTATTCATGCTCACATCATTTACCAATGATAACCAAACCAATGGCCCTTGAATAAAATTAAATGAGTCATTTTTTAACAAATAGTCTATAACTCACAGTAATTCCATTTCCATTTCTTTATCTTGAGTTTTTAAAAAAGAATCATTCAGATAGTACGACTTTGACCCGCTGTTATCTTATTTGAGTTCTACCCTTCTCAGCAGAAAATCTTCCGATGTAATATAATTATTCAAATACCATAGTAGAAGTTGTTCTTTTAACTATTAACTGCAAACATGAAAGCTGTAGAGTTACCGTTGAAAAAATCTTCCCTATTATATTTTATGATTCAGTTTATTATAATCTCATCAAGTGCGGTTATTTTTCTGATACAATATCAATTATGATAATCAGATTCAAATCTCATCTTCATGAAATATAAAAATGAATCTATTGAAATTCAGCACAAAGTGTTACACTTTTCAAAATGCATGTTGAATAAAAATTATTGTAGTGCTACCGAAAATAGCACAAATCTCAACTAATTTTCTTCAATAAATAAACTACCTACTAAAAACAAGATTTACAAATTGTACTTTGGCATATTATTTGGCAACTATTTATGGCATACATGCATTTTGCTTATTCTATCTCTTTTATTGCCGAGTTATCATTTTGTTTTGTCTTCAAGAATTTGTTGAATAGTTTGATAGTTGAATAGTTCCCTCTAAATTTCCCTGCCTGATATGCTTTTGGCACACATTGATTACAACCTTCTCAGAATAGAATCGATGAAATTATGAGAAAACCTTTTTGCGAGCAATGAAATAGTTATCATTGATATAATAAACTATCATACTAACTTACTGGAGAGTAAAATGTTCAATTTGGCTAACTTATATTATGTAATTTCTAATCCACAATTGACTATTCTATTCAAGAATTTTTATTTACTATTATCAACAATATCCTAATTATCTGAATCTTATTGAATAATATTGTTCCTAAAAGAGAAAACACAGCTCTTATAAATAAGTCATAGGTCATTGATTAAATGATCCATTGCCATGTATCATTCTATCTTGGCACTTGGTATTTTTATTTGTCATCTTTTTTGTGTGTCTGGGATAATAGATCATAATGGATCATTTTTCATTTGATTCTTATTTTCCTATCATTTACTAAACTTTATTTAGAATATTGTACATAATATTATGCTATGAAGCTAGTTTTTCATAATAATTTATCGTTACTATATTCCACTATTTATTGGACTTTTAAATATCACTTCATTTACTACCTGAGTTGTTCAAAGATATAAAAATAGGAGGATATCATTTTTCTTAGAGAGCAGAACCCAGTTTAAAAGTATAAGATCTCTGCTTTTCACATCTCGACAGGTTCCCCGTGGAATGATCTTCCATTTCCCTCTATCCTTAAACGTTGCTCTGAACATTGTAGAAACGATATTCAAGCCTGTTTCAAAGGTGAGGTAGAGCCTACCCAAAAGTGCTTACACAACTCCAAGGCTTGGTGAGATTCCAAACTATATGAGTTTCAAAAATAACATTTAGAAAAATTTGTTGTATTCAAAAAATATCTCCCTTTTTGCTTGAAGTAGAAATCTCTTGCAATACAAATGAAAACGTATGCGGCCTTACATTGCGAATGTGAAACAAACTTGACACAGTTTGTGCCAAAAGAAACGTTAGTGGAATCAACTATGAAGTAATTTGTCATTATTATTATTTATTTATACGAGTTTAGCCAAAGATCAATTAAACACTCAAAATAACTAGTCACTCAACTAAATCGATGTGATTTTTCAATTATATAACTTCTCAACCAAATGGTGTTCCTTCTCATCATTCGAAACTTTGAAATTTTTCAAAAATCATGAGGTTTTTGTAGAATTGGGACTTTTTTACATTAAAAATGAATTCACGATGCAAGCGGTGCGTTGCTTTACGCTGCATAGGATCTGTTTAGCACTAAGTAATCGTTTAAGCGATCCATAAAAACAAGAACTCTTATAACAGAATCGATATTATTAGTTTTTGAATAACTTTTGTTTTTTCAGTGACTCATCACAAGTATGATGCGACAAAGTCATCAACATACAAGGAAAATGGAAAATCTTTCGAAATCCGTTATGGAACTGGGAGTCTTTCGGGATTCCTCTCAACTGATACACTCACTGTAAGATATGATAATTATAATTGATTCATCATAAAAAATACTAATTTCTCTAGTACCCAAGATTAGGATTAAGACTTATGTGGGAATCACCATTTGCAAAAATAACGAAAATTGATTTGTGTAAAATCGAAATAGTTTAACAGGAAACTTGGATGATACTGTATCAAGTTATCATCAGTATTCATCTTCATTTTTCATTAAATTTGTGTAAAATCGAAATAGTTTAACAGGAAACTTGTATAATATTTTAACAAGTTATCAGTATAAATTTTCATTACTCATTAATCTCCAAAGGGGTACATGTTGGTTTTTTTTTTAATAGAATCACGTGTACCCTTGGATTTTCAAAGATAAGGCCTGTCTCGGCCAAGATAGAGTTCATTATGAAGTTCTATTAACGGTTAACATTATCGGCTCCATTGTCAAGTTTTGTGTCAGAAGAAGCAGATCAAAAGTTTAATATTAATTACATGTTAAAGAGATCTATTATAAGTTGTTCATTATTTTCCTGTGCTCAAGTTATTTTAGTACTGTACCATAAATTTATGAAAGTAATTATAAATAGAAATCTAAGTACCCTTTTTATAATTTTAAATCAACTTGATAATTTCATATCAACTTGATAATGGCATCATATAGCCGAAACATGTTGTGATTAAATAATTCTAAAAAGGGTAGGCTTAGATTTATATTTTTATTTATATTCAAGAGTAGCCCTAAAGAAAATAGACAATTTATGAATGTGTATTTCTCATGTTAAAATAATGAAATACGATGCGTTTCAGATTGGAGATTTGAAAATAAAAAATCAAACTTTCGGCGAGGCAGTCAAGGAGCCTGGCATGACATTTGTTGCAGCCAAGTTCGACGGTATTCTGGGACTAGCTTTCAGCTCCATCTCTCAAGACAGTGTCACTCCGCCATTCTATAATATGATGAGTCAGCACCTCATCAAGGACCCGGTATTCTCCTTTTATCTGAACAGGTATGCAGTTCAACAAACACCTAAATTTGGAACGATGAAACTTGTAATAATGACTGAACTTTATGATAAAAACAAGTACAGTAAATCAATTAGATTGTGCAGTTGAAGTGTTCTAAAAGTCTTCAATGTTTGATTCCATTACGAACTGCTTGTTAAATAATCACTTTTGAACAATTAATTACGACATAGCAGTCAGGTATTGATGAAGGGCCTAGTGTCCGAAAGCGCTAAACTAATGTGAGTAGAAGCTAATAGCTTTTATTTATACAGTATAAATACCTGACTGCTATGTCGTAATTAATTGTTCAAAAGTTCTAAAAGTGTTTAAAATATGATGGTCTTATGTAGGCCTACAATAAAATTGACACACAATACGGTTTACATGTTATACCTATAAATTCCGGACGCATTTCAAGGACACTAGGCCCCAAATTTTTGTACAGGAGAAGTTTGGACACAGAATTAACAAAACGTGCAAATCTATTAATTTAGATTGAAAAAAAAATGTTGTAAAAATAAAATTAGATACCTTCATTGGATTATTATTGATCAAAAATTAAAAAGCATGATAATGAGAACTTCAAAATGAATGAAAATTGATATTCTTTATGTCAGATCTATTTGATTAATACAAAATTGATTCGATTTTTAGTTTTTAGTATTTATATATATTCTTTATAATATTCGATTATTTCAGGAACGCTTCGGCTCCAGCTGGTCAAGGTGGTGAAATTATTTTCGGTGGTTCCGATCCTGAGAAGTACGAGGGTGAATTCACCTATCTTCCTGTTGACAAGACTGCCTACTGGCAGTTCAAGATGGACAAGTTAGTACTGTGTTTCAAATTTAAAACTAAATTTGTGTCTTAGTACCTTCACAAATTAGTTTTCCTGATCTCTGGTTACCGTACGCAAGGGAAGATCGAGTATTAAATTGTAATTAGTTTTCAATTATTGTTTATCAATTTAGTACAATAATAGCCTATTCTCAATACATTCTGAATCTATTCTCTATTCATATTTGAAGATAGCTTCAAATAAGACAGTTTGCAGATAGCGTTTTACTATTTGCATGTAGTGACCGCCACGGATGACATGGAGAAAAACGGTTGAGGCAGGTTGTGCAGGCAGCAGAGAAAGACTTGGGCAGAGGTCAAGAGGCTTGCAGCCAACACAGATGAATGGCGAACATTTTTGGATGCCCTATGCTTCTTATGGAGCGGAAGGAACCAAGTCAAGTCAAGTCTGCTCTAATAACCAGCTGACTACTAATATTATTAAGCTTGTATTTCAACATGCAATAGGGACCAGGAAGTAATTCTTATTGTTGAATAATTGAATTGAATTGGATGAATTGAATGACTGCCTTTATTTTGACCTAGGAGGGCGAAGTTAGGGCGCAGTCGGCCCTCTCTTACACTTAACCCTCAGAAGCAGTTATATTACTGAGTATAATAGTAGTTTTGCTGAGTATAAATTGATTCGTGTATGAAGTAGTGAAGGTTATATGGTGGTACCAATGACTTATAGTTGTGAAACAACCAATACTTGTTTCTTGTTGTTTGAAAACCAAGTGGTTGTAACAATTTTAAATAATTGTATACATCGAGTTCATTAGAATTCGATAGTTATAATTTTAAATTTCAAAGCCCGGCAATACAACGCTAAATAATTACTAGATAAATAATCACCTATATTATTATATAGGTTGTTGTGATTAAAATAATAAGTGTTTCTACAAGGTGGTGCAGAGGAAAAGCATGCTTTTCGAACGGCTAGTACTCGGCGACGGGAGGGGATTTTGCCCTTGAACGAATGTTGGCAGACGGCTCATACTATACCATTTATTTCAATCGAACGTACAACAATTTATTTCAGGATCATTGGAACGTACAACATCGTGTGTTCGCTGTCGAGCAGGTTTTTAGAAACAATGAATCTGTAGTCACAGTGCAACGCTTTTCTGTCAATATATTAGCGTTGGACATCGAGGTGCAGTGCCTGATCGAAATACTGTACTCTGATGGGTTGCAGCGTTTCGAAGTACTGGTTCTGTGATGAAAAAGAAACCACCTGATCTTCCCCGTTTAGTTTGTACTCCGGAAAATGTAGACCGAGTTAGTTGTTACTAGTCGTAGACGATCGACTAGACTAGTGGTCGCCAAACGTATGAGCCTGTGAGCTAGAATAGCATTTATAAATCTTCTAGTGTGCTACCAAGGAATATTAGAATAAACAAAGTATCTTTTATCGCCTATAAAGATACATTTCTAGTGTTGAAATCTACTTATCTCATAGCAAAATGTATAACAAAAGTTGAAATGTACATTTCAATGAGAGCAGTGGAATTCTTTTTGGCGATCAAGTATTTTCTTGATGTTTGGAGTATACGTTGAAGCCGCCATTCTGACGCAGTTGTCCGAAAAATGTTCCTATATCGATTTTTTTATGAATTTCATACTTGAAAAAGATGATTCACACAAGTAGGTAGAGCTGAGCATGTCTTTCAATAGCTTTCAACCTCAATGCAACTTGAATAATAATTGGATATTTTTCTTTGGGGACTTGAGGCCAAACATTTCCAGTTGTAGAAAGTGATCTGAGAGACAAGATCATTTTAAAAATTCCATTTCAACTGAAGACTGATCTCCACCAAAATGTTTTACAACACAAGTTGCAAAATCTCCTGCATCGATCTCTACAAAAGGAGAGTTGAAGAATTGTACCATATTTGATATGCTTTTAAAATCTTGAAATCGTTGATCAAACTGTTGTCTCAAGTCTGAATTGTAACGTATTCTTGGTTATTGCTGAAGTGCTGTGAAGGATTTTTCTCATCATTGATTTTCTTCAGAATGGAAAAGTGTTTATATTCAAACTGGACGACATTCTTTTCCCACATCTCAAGCTCCTTGGAAAACGATTTTACAATTCAAATCATTCCACCGATGTCCTTATCTTTTCCTTAAAACTGCAAATTAAAATCATTCAACTTCTCAGTTATTCATCTGTGAGAAATGCAAAATTTTGTAGCCATGTCTCTCAATGCATACCATTTAATTGGTTGACAACCAAAGCATTTCTGTGAGCTACCAAAAACTACCCCACAAGCTACCGGTAACTCGCGATCGACTGTTTGGCGAGCACTGGACTAGACGATACTATTATATTATTCAATAATGAAGTTATAAAATTATTATTCTCAGTTATCATACACACAATGAATAATTTGCTTATACACAATTGAATCTTATGAATGTTCAATACACCATTATATATAATTATTGGTGTGACTTCCATTACTTCAATTTTGGCTTGCAGGTTGAATGCTCGTTGGTTCCCAAACTGCCTGAAATCAGTATTGTCCTGGCCGGCAAAGAATTCAAGCTCAAAGGAGAAGATTATGTTCTGGAGGTGAGTAAGCTCCATAATCATCTATTATTCGTAATATTACATTTTTTCTCGATTAGAATCGAATCTTCAATTTGAGATCTATAAAACTTGATAGTAAATATCAGAGTAATCGATATAGGGACAACTTTTTGACTGAGAATTTATCGTAAATAATTGTGTTGCATATTCCATGGTATCACCGAAACAGAGTTAACAGAATTAACAGATAATATAGAGGATATATAAATTTAAAATAGCAGTTTCGAAATAAAGTTTTATTGAGAACAAATGTAAAATGTAAATTCTAAACTTGTAATTTATAATTTTTTGGTGACGTGTTCATGGTGACGTGCACTGGTTTGAGGTGTGTCTACAAGGCTTTGCTCTGTACTTTGTGCTTTTCCTTTCTCTAAAAAATGGTGGCTGGCTACTGAAAAGTGTTTTGTGCTCCCTGAATATTTTTCTGTTTAATTGAAAATTTTAATGTTTTAAATGAGTTTTGAAACAGTTTATATGTTCTAATTTTGTCTATAATTGTTTCGTGTGTTTACAAGCCTATAGCCATTGTTTCCAAATATAAACTGGATAAGTATTTTAGCTTGTAATGATGCTAGGATGTTTAAGTGTGTAAGGTATTATTTTTTTTAGATTTGTGTTGTATATTGCCAAAATTCTTCTGAAGATTATAAGTTGGTTTGCTCTGAAAATTGGATTTCTCATTCATAGGCGATAGATCCATTCATAGTTTATCAAGAATCTACCACTTTGGAGCCGATAACTTTCCTTAGGTTAATAGGTGAAAAATGCTATCCAACCTATTTAGGAGAAATTGGTAGCACGGCATATTACAAAGTAAAGAATTTGCTTATACACATACGGAATAGGAAATTCACGAATGACGCATCATTACGTCTGAACTACTGGATTGATTAACCTGAAATTTTGCATATAGACTCTTAATTTACCGAGGATGGTTATAGGTTTATTTTTAATTCTTCAAGATTTCAGTTGGTTAAATTTTCAGGTTGACAAGTTTCTAATTAGACCTTTGCGGAGCACGGGTTACCTGCTAACAATAAATTGAATTAACGAATTTATAAAATAGAATTATAGTACCCTTTGAAATTAATAAAATAATAGAATAAGAAATAGGGTTCTATAATTATTCTATTTTATAAATACAAAAAAGTAGCCCTGAATTCATACATTTTAAGATGAATTAACGAACTTGTGAAGTATGCTCGGTTAATCAAGAATATGTAATATTCAAGACAGGTGATACAGAATTAAGGATTAAATCACGATTTTAAATTGGATCAGTTGATAATTTTACGTCGTTGCTCAGCTTGATATCGTTGACTGTTGAGTTGCTATTTAGAAAAACATCCTGGTGGTGATTCCGATAGAAAATCTTGAATTTTTGTAGAATTCAGCATCACCCCCTTATTATGAAATCTGTTTTTACTTTCCTTGCCCTATTACCATAGGAAAGGAAAGTATTGCTTTCCAAAAAAATTTAAGGTACCCTAATTTCATGTTTTCTATACGTTTCAAAGTCCCCTGAGTCCAAAAACATGCTTTTTGGGTGTTGGTCTGTGTGGTGTGTATGTGTGTGTGTGGTGTGTGTGGTGTGTGTGTGTGTGTGTGTGTGTGTATGTCTGTGAACACGATAACTCCATTACTAATTAACCGATTGACTTGAAATTTTAAATATCTATCATGGGAAACTCGAAGTCATGGCCGTTCATAATAGAGAGAGAAAATAATTTATTTCGCTAACTCACTTACAATAATGGCTCTAGTCTATTGCGTATTAAATTTACTATTATAACTTGGGAAAAGGCCTGAATTAAAGAGAGTGCCCGGCACACTCCCCTTCCTTCCGGTGTGAAACACGCAAAAAGAAATCTAATCAGGATATGTTACCATAGAGGTTGTTGTGATTAAAGTAATAAGTGTTTCTACAAGGTGGTGCAGAGGAAAAGCATGCTTTTCGAACGGCTAGTACTCGGCGACGGGAGGGGATTTTGCCCTTGAACGAATGTTATTTCAATCGCTTTGGATCATTGGAACGTACAACATCGTGTGTTGGCTGTCGAGCAGGTTTTTAGAAACAATGAATCTGTAGTCACAGTGCAACGCTTTTCCGTCAATATTTAAGCGTTGGACATCGAGGTGCAGTGCCTGATCGAAATACTGTACTCTGATGGGTTGCAGCGTTTCGAAGTACAGTACTGGTTCTGTGATAAAAAATAAACCACCTGATCTTCCCCGTTTAGTTTGTACTCCGGAAAATGAAGACCGAGTCAGTTGTTACTAGTCCTAGACGATCAACTAGACGATACCATATATTATTCAATAATGATGTTATAAAATTATTATTCTCAGTTATCATACACACAATGAATAACACAATTGAATCTTATGAATGTTCAATACACCATTATATATAATTATTGGTGTGACTATCATTACTTTGATTTTGGCTTCAGGTTGAATGCTCTTTGGTTCCCAAACTGCCAGAAATCACTATTGTCCTGGCCGGCAAAGAATTCAAGCTTAAAGGAGAAGATTATGTGCTGGAGGTGAGTGAGCTCCATAATCATCTATTATTACAAAGTAAAAAATTGGCTTATACACGTACGGAATAGGAAATTCACGAATGACGCATCATTACGTCTGAACTACTGGATTGATTAACCTGAAATTTTGCATATAGACTCTTAATTTACCGAGGATGGTTATAGGTTTATTTTTAATTCTTAAAGATTTCAGTAGGTTAAATTTTGAGGTTGTCAAGTTTTCAATTAGACCTTTGCGGAGCACGGGTTACCGGCTAGTTAACAATAAATTGAATTAACGAATTTATAGTACCCTTTGAAATTAATAAAATAATAGATTAAGAAATAGGGTTCTATAATTATTCTATTTTATAAATACAAAAAAGTATCCCTGAATTCATAAATTTTAAGATGAATTAACGAACTTGTGAAGTATGCTCGGTTAATCAAGAATATGTAATATTCAAGACAGGTGATACAGAATCAAGGATTAAATCACGATTTTAAATTGGATTAGTTGATAATTTTACGTCGTTGCGTAGCTAGATATTGTTGACTGTTCAGTTGCTATTTAGAAAAACATCCTGGTGGTGATTCCGATAGAAAATTTTGAATTTTTGTAGAATTCAGCATCACCCCCTTATAATGAAATCTGTTTTTTTGTTGACTGTAAAGTTTAGCAGCTTCGCAACTTTTCATTTCATTTCATTTATTCATAGACAATAGATACAACACAGGTAAAAACAACAGGCATTCGCCCAAAACTGCCTTAAACCTTAATTTGGAATACACAGTCAAGAGGTTATGTAAATGATAACTTGATTCACATACTATATTTTAAGTCCGGAAAAATCTATGCACTACAATAATTTTGAATTTATCAGATTAATAAATTTCAAAATACAAATCCAAACAAACATCTTCCTTCTCAATAACAAAAAATATTAAACATTTCACTTAAATCCAAAAATTATACTCATGTTGAAATTCTAAAAGTCAAAACATCTTCCAATTTTCTTACTTAGTTCACAACAATTACTGAGATTAAATGGTAGAGAGGACTAAAAAAAACTTCGCCTAATAAAGAATGTTCTCATTCCAGTAAAAAATGTTTTCATTTCAGTAAAGAATGTTTTCATTTCAGTAAAGAATGTTTTCATTTCAGTAAAGAATGTTTTCATTTCAGTAAAGAATGTTTTCATTTCAGTAAAGAATGTTTTCATTTCAGTAAAGAATGTTTTCATTTCAGTAAAGAATGTTTTCATTTCAGTAAAGAATGTTTTCATTTCAGTAAAGAATGTTTTCATTTCAGTAAAGAATGTTTTCATTTCAGTAAAGAATGTTTTCATTTCAGTAAAGAATGTTTTCATTTCAGTAGAGAATGTTCTCATTTCAGTAAAAAATGTTTTCATTTCAGTAAAGAATGTTCTCATTCCAATTAAGAATGTTTTCATAGTTTTTTTGCTTCACTATTAAACTCGAATTTGCCATTATTTTACAGATCAGTGGAAAGATTTGTCTGTCTGGATTCTCTGGAATGGACATTCCCCCACCCAGCGGTCCCCTCTGGATTCTCGGCGACGTTTTCATTGGCAAATACTACACTGAATTCGACTTTGGAAACAAGCGTGTTGGATTCGCAAGTGTCAAACAAACTACTAAACTTAATTCCATCACTTTTTAATGATCCACTATTTTTTGTGTGAGACAGATCCTTTTTTCTTTTACTTGAATTTTTACTTTTTTATTGAAGCTTACATGTTTTTGTTTCCTGCATTATTTTATTTCAAGAACTTTTATCATTTTTAAAATTCGAACAAATTTTCATTTTTTCAATGAAATGTATGATCAAACATTTTAATATCATATTTTATTCTCAATAGAATGAACAAAGAGTTAACTAGATTTAAGCTAGACTTAGAACTCAATTTCTGGCAATAAATTTATAAAATTTGATGATCTATTGCACTGGTTTACTCAATGAATTACCTAGTTGGTTGAGATATGCATGTGTTTATATTACGGTACTGTACCTATATGAAAATTGGAAATTCCATATATTCTTAGAATGTATGTATTCAGGACTACTTATTTTTTATTTATAAAATAACATCATTTTCATAGAAATTGAAAATTGGAAAATACAATAAATCGACTATATATCTTACAGCTAAGCGTATTGTAAATAGTTGAGGATTATTGAATAGTTTTTCATAGATTTGAAGGTCTCAAAATACTAAGATGAATTCTCTGAGAACAAAATTTTGAAGTAGCTGCCTAAAGCAGAACAAAATAACATGACAGGTACCTATTATGGTAATATGGAATTAGTAGGCTACAGGGAGGCTCAACACTAACACTAGCAGTCCATTCCACAAGAACATAACTTTATAATAATTACATTGAAGATTGCGTCCCAGCTAAAAGATCTAGTTGTCCAAGTGAGTAAAAAATTGAAAAATGCATGCCGGGTTGGTCTAGTGTCATAAAATAATTATTATTGAATGAAAAAGACTAAGAAATTGTCAAAAAAACCACTGATTTATTGATAATTAGAAATTGATGTTTCTAATTATCAATAAATCAGTGGTTTTTTGACAATTTCTTAGTCTTTTTCATTAAAGTTGATGTTTCTAATTATCAATAAATCAGTGGTTTTTTGACAATTTCTTAGTCTTTTTCATTCAATATGAATAATTACCACAATATCAACTTCTCAACTACACAAAAAAAAATTATTTAAATAAAAACTAGAGGTAATGATCGTTACAAACTTAAGTCTGCTGAGGGCTTATAAATAGATGTTTTACTCATTCTCTGCCATTTTGTATTTATTGAATTTCTTATTGCTGAATCCTCATGGTATAAGGACCTTAAGTTAAAAATGTCAAGTCAATCCGTTAATAGGGAATGGAGTTTTCGTAATACCTTAATACCTTCTGCTACATCCATTACCCACATTATTTGTGGGATAGATGGCGTCATAGAGTTCGATTTAATTATACATAATAACACAACAACTATTCAGATGACAGATAAAACAGTGACCACTTTAAAAAAGAAATCAGATCATCACTCATAAATTCATTTACGTTATAACATGTCTTATCACAAAGCAGCTTCTTGAAGGCAGCGAACTGCTTCACACAAGGTGGCAGCTTGTTGAAGAATTTCAGTGCAGAAACTCTATAGATGGCCTGTGAACGAAGGAGACGTCTCCTGGGGACATCCAACAGCTCGCGGTGCCTGGTGTTGTGTTAGTGAATGTCACTCCGGGCAGCCAGAGTATGCTGTATCCTCTTGACATGCAGGCACTATCAAGCACAGGCGGATTTAATGGCCGATGACCATCAGCACTCCAAGGCGAGCAAAGATGGGCTTGCTGTGGGCAAGATGATCGCTGCCTGTTATAATTCTTACAGCCCTCTTTTGCAGTCTCAGGACATCAGCAGCCCCCGCTGAATGACCCCACAGAAGCAAGCCGTAGGTGATTGCAATGGAAGAGCGTGTGATACATCAATATAAGGTACTTCTCAGTCACCAGGCCCCTCATCTTGAGCAGCAAAAAGCAAATGCGGGAGAGTCGACCGTATACCTGCTGTATATGGCTGTTCCAGCTGAGTTTGCTGTCCAAGACAAAACCCAGCAGCTTCACTGGATTCTGAGGGTCACTCAGTTCACGTGACAAGCTGCAGATGATCCTTTGGGTCTTGTCCTCATTCAGCTGGAATCTATTAGCCAGGAACCATGCATGAAGTGGCAGATCAAAGATGCTCCGCAGATGCCTCCAAAACCCGCTCATGCCTCAAAGCCGCAAACACGAACCATCGTGTTCACATACATAGTCTACACACACAGACCAACACCCAAAAATCATGTTTTTGGGCTCAGGGGACCTTGAGATTGACTATTCTTGAAAACTTGAAATTGAGAGCTTTTTCTCAGAATTAATTATTACTACAGTAATTCGATGTTGATGATAAAAAACTATTCAAATATTAGAATGCTCATTCAATGTATTTTTAATGTAGTTTACTTTTGAAATAATAGGTTGCGTTATAACCTAAAAAAAATGTCGTCTGAAGAAGAAGATTACATGTCTGATGCTTTTTTGACTGGATGGTAAGTGACAGATTCTACAATAAAAAACATAGAATATTAATATATCATTTACATTAATCGTTTTTACCACTTATCATTTTTATACCTATCTCTATTTTCCTAACCTACAGTCCGGATTTTGTAGATTTGTCTATCGGCGGAGGGCTACTATAGTGTGGTCTACGTTATAATAAAAGTATTATTATTAACATTGGCGCTGCTATTATTCGACAAAGCAGGTAGTACTATCCTTTTCTAGCTACGCAACTATGCCAAATCAGTTTTTGACAATGTAGAAATATAATTAATTGAGGCAGAGAATCGGCAACGCTGCTCTTTTATCTTTATCCATTGTCATTATAACGTGTACCGTACCTCACTATAGACTATAATAATACTACTACCCGTTGATAAACATCAAATCATTTTTTGAAAAAATGAGTTTTTCCATAAGCAACAGATGCTCTTTCGTATCTTCTCAAAAACAACTTGTTGCATCCGAAAAGATACACAAGGAGCTTTTGGAGTTAGTCCTAGGTACTTTTAGCACAACACAGCCTATCAGCTGACATACGTTCAACATGCTCTCTCCATTGTTGCTAATACGTTGTAACTCTCTCATTCATGGAAAATATCTGAGTGTAGGGAGGGAGCTTCCTCCATCTAGGGATCTTATGTCTCTAAAGCCTGATGTTTTTGCAAAGCCGTGGATATTACCCCGCAAACTATAACTTGATAATATGCTAAGGAACGCGTACTGTATAAACATTCAAAGACGGTCTCAGATCCTTGAATGTGGCTTCGATATTTGCTTTGCATAATTTAGCCCATCAATGAGTTAGGGACTGTCACATCAAGTCAAAATTGGTGTAGGAGTGTCACAAAACACTCAGCAGGCATGCAACATGCATGTCTGTGCATCTTGGTTGGGTACCTGACCATGTAGACATAGGTGGAAACGAGCGTGCAGATGAGCTTGCTAAGCGGGGTTCCAGTATCCCATTCGTTGGTCCAGAGCCAAGCTGTGGCATAAATAAAACAACTGCCTTCCACACAATAAGTAAATTGTCCAGGGACTTGAGCTGCGTACACATATACGCGCTTCCAACCAGCACCGAGCACGCTCCGCCCTCCTACCGCCCTCGTTCCTCCATCGAACTACAGTCGCTCCGCCCCCGCTCCCATCATGAACGTTATGGAAGATATTAGATCTTCTCGCGTTCCCCGGTCGAACCACTGTTGCTCCCCGGTCGATCATCAATCGCTCTGCTCGAGTGACGTTCGGTTGCGGAGCAGAGCGAAAGTCTGTACGCACCTTTACATCTCAAGCAATGGCAAGGTTACACTGGTCTAGCACTTGACAGAAGGCTGCTAGCAGACACAAGCTTACTTCACCAGCTGGCTGGTGAGGCTGGGTAGAGGTCAGGTCAAGCAGTTGATTGCTCTGATAACTGCACTTCAGGAAACATCTCCACACAATTGGGCTCAGAAATGAAAGTCAGATGTTTAGGCTTTGTAATCAGTCTGAAGAGACTGGCAAGCATATCATACTGGACTGCGAGAGACTAGGGGCAAGGAGAAGGGATCTGTTTGTCTGCAAATAACCAGGTGATGAATGGAATGCTTTTCTAGGACACAGGTATTGGTTTGCCCAACTAACGTCACAGAATAGGTTCAGAATGGAAACTTGTAATCAAACGCCTATCTAACCAATGCTTTTTACGATACGCAAATACTAGACACGTCACATGACCTTGGGAAGTTCCAATCCTGGTCTTCTGATTGGCTCGTGGCAGTGAACGAGATCAATAATTGATCCGGATCATTAAAGTGATCCGAACCAACAATCAATACTATTACAATGCGGCGCTTCCTAACAAGATGGCGGATTTTTGCGTCAGGGTAGCCAAGTTTCCATTCTGTATGTATACTGTGCTAACGTATGGGACACAATAAGCTCCAGTTGACATTTGAGGTTCTTTGGATCCTTGAATCCGTCCCTTTAAAACATAACATACTGCCACCTGTTTTCAATAAAATATAGGTACTCTTCATTTTTTGCTGAGGATGATGCCCACATGGGCTTCAGGCTTGTGCGTGGGTAATGAGACTGGAAATAAGACGTGGGTAATGATTATGGGAAATAGGAGGAAGCGATTTTTAGAGTCAAAAATGATATTTAGAGGAACTCTACAAGTGGTCACCCTTCCTAAGGGAGTAGCAGGCGCATGAATCTTAACTTATCCATCGATCAGCGTGACTAGACAATCTCTCCCCTAATTTTAAGTTGTCCTTGAAATGAGAGAAAGGAGTATTATGCCAAAATATTAGCGATCCCTCCTTTGATGTTGTTATTTTATTTCTACAAAAAAGCATTACCTTCCTCTTCACCAATACCAGCAATGCAGGATGGGTTGCGCCAAGAGTTGAAGAAATATATCACTTTATATTTTATATACTTTATCTATATATATAAAAGCGAAATGGCACTCACTCACTGACTGACTGACTCACTCACTCACTCACTCGCATAACTAAAAATCTACCGGACCAAAAAAGTTCAAATTTTATAGGTATGTTCAGTTGGCCCTTTAGAGGCGCACTAAGAAATCTTTTGGCAATATTTTAACTCTAAGGGTTGTTTTTAAGGGTTTAAAGTTCGTCTTTTAGCATGTATATTCTTCTTCTCCCAATCTCTTAATTATATTTAATTGAAATTTCCATATCATATGTTACTATAGAACTATAAAGTTCCATAGATCTCGAATTGAAGATTCGATTCCAATGTGAGAAGAAAATGTAATATTACAATAATCACTTGTTAAGAAATTTTAACGAAATTGTATTTTGTTTTTTTGTTTTTTTATGGCAATAAAATTTGATTTGATTTGATTTGATTTGATTTGAAGGAGGCCCAATAACATATAAGAAGCCTAGTAACTTACATAAATGTCTGTTTACATATAATGTAAAATATTTATTGTCAATTCATATTTTTTTAGTGTTCAAGAAGATATACGACCAGGTCTCGTGCACAATCGATCTCTCAAGCGTCGCTATGAAATGGATAAGAAGAAAACAGAATCAGACGATATCAATAAGAAAGTATTCAAGAAAGCACATGTCGTTGAAAAGGAGTTGAGAGAAGATGGGTTGAGCCAGCCCATATCAGAAGACAATAAAGGCTTCAAGATGCTTCAGAAACTTGGTTTCAAACCAGGGTCTGGTCTTGGAAAATCTCGTAAGTTTTGAAGTTATTTTCTCTTTACTGTTCTAATCTAGTTTCAGGTGGTGTACTGTAATACAGTTCTGTAGTACTGTAATATATATGACTGTTGGTAATATCGGTTCCGTGGTGTTAATTTATTGAATTCATATTGAATATTCCATTAACATTCTCTATGTATACATTATATAGAAAATGCTAATGGGATAGAACATGTTAATGGGATTATGCTTTTGCTTATGCTAATGCTCTTGGGATATTCAATCTGTGTTCAAAATTTATGACTGCATATCTATTTCGTTTTTGAACTAGTTATGATGACACTATAGTCAATTTTTTGGATAATAGTTATTAAAAACTAGTACTAACCTTGTACCAACTATTATTCAAAAAATAGACTGTAGTATCGTCAAAAATAGTTTAAAAATGAATTATTAAATAGCAGTTTGTCATGAAAAGCGAAATGGATGAGTACATATCTATAGTGAACTGATATACTCTCAGTATTACATTAAGTAGCTTTATAATTAAGTAGTTTTTTCAGCTCTACAATCAATTATTAGTTTTCCTATTGTATTCTTAAATAACTTCAAAGTGAAAAAACACTCACATTCTTTCGTGTGGCGACGCGTTTCTTGTACATTCAAGTTAAACAGTGCTTTAGTGTCAAACAGTGCTGTTAGACTTGTGAATGTGCAAGACCAGCACGAAACGCGTCGCCACACCAAAGAATGTGAGTGCTTTTTCACTTTGAAGTTATTTAAGAATGCAATAGTAATAATTCCAGTGAAAACAAGATGGATAACCAACAACGTATTAGTATTCATTCTATCATTTGATTTTCACAAAATACAATTATTTCATTTCCTCTATTTTTTCAAACTTGCAAGATTAATCCCAGTTTGTATGCTGCAATATGCATGCATGCATGTGTGTAACATTATATTTATTTATCACATTCCACAATCACAATATCAAATTAATGATTGGGAGAGAATCAACAGGATAAATCCAAAACTGTTTCTCTTCCCAATTTTTATAAAAATAGTGCAAATGAGGTTTTGAAAATACTTTTATAAAGATCACAAATATTTACAGTCCAAATATACGTTATACCAACCATTTTGTATCTCGGTTGATCAGAAAGATGTATGTACGTGGTAGGTCCAGAAAGTAAGTTCCGTTTGGTAATAAAATTAAATTGTGTACAGATACAGAAAAGTTATTTATTGCACAAAATTCTACAACTCTTAAACTACTTTTCCACATAACTACCGAAATTTTGCAGACATTTGTCATAGCGTGGCACAAGTTTTTGTATGCCTTCTTCATAGAAATTTGCCGCCTGTGTCTTCAACCAGTTGGAAACTCAGCTTGTCGAAATTTCAGTTTTCCGGTAACAATTTCATGCATTAGTGATCGTGAAATTTGGGAAAATTCCATAGCGAGAGCACTAATTGTAAACCTTCGGTTTTCATGGATCTTGTCATCAATCGCGTGAACCAGTTCTTCTGTAACCAAAGATGGACGCCCACTTCGTTCTTCATCAAGCACATCACTACGTCCGTCATTGAACTGACGGACCCATCTTCTCACCATTGAATCACTCATTGTACTTTGTCCATAAACATCGCAAATTCGCCGATAAATTTCACTTGGGCTCACTTCCCTTGCATTCAGGAAACGAATCACAGACCTGATTTCACAAGCGGCGGGCTTTTCAATCAACACTGACAATGTAAACAAGCACAACAAAACGTACGTGGCTGACAGTGATCTCCAAATGGCTCACGTTTCTTCTCCCTGATACAGATACTGCGCATGTGCGGAACTGCGATCGCAGCGCTGTAGCGGATATAAATTGAAACGGAACTTACTTTCTGGACGTGCTATCGTATTTTGCATACATTTATGATTTGCATACCCTTCTTTGCATAATATTATTTTAAGTGGGATTGAAGAATACTAACCAGTACTCAAATCTATTGCGCTCTCACATCCAAATTGTATCTGCTCCTCTTATATAGGGAACACGAATGTTCTCATAGCAGCTTAATTCCTCACGAATGTTGATTAGTAGCTATTAATTATAAAGCTCCAATAATGATAATAAAGTGTTTCTGTTGATGGCGTGGTCATTCTACATAGGTATGTCCACAAGTGAACAAGTCGAGAACAATGAAAAACTGCCATAAGGCAGGTCAATCAGGGCCGGATTCCGAGCTCGGGATTCAGCTAAGTTCTAGAATTTAAACAGCTTGAGTCAGAAAATTGACTTCAGAAACGGGACGTGAGTCGCAGCATTTATGATAATCTTTATTTTCTCATTTCTGTTATTGGAAACGTTTTTCCTTGATGAAATGAAACATTCCTAAATAATTAAAAATAGCTGAAACTTTACACTATTTTATCTTTATTTTATTTTGTGTTGAATTTTCTAGTTTTTCGAAATTTAATTTAAAAATCGTTAGTCGTTTTACTGCGACTACGTCCCGTTTCGGAAAGCCAATTTTCTGACTCCAGCTGTTTAAAGTCTAGACCTTAGCTAAATCCCGAGCTCGGAAACCGGCCCTAAAAGAACAAAAGTTGCTAGTCAAAAAACACAAAGCAATGAAACATAGCAAGCAGAAGCCTAAGGCAAGAAGTAACTACTCACTTTCTGTCGATCACAATCATATGAAACTGCCTCAGAGAATAAAAGGGGCTCTCCTGAAGGAAAGCCCTTAATGTATTCTTTCAAAACTGTCTCAGGCAAATTCCTGGCTGAAACTGACAGCTTATCCACAATTCTAGCTGGCTGGTAGATGAGGCTGCTCTGGGTCCTCCCCAATATATAATCAATTAATTGATAATATTGAAGTTGCTTTCCATGACGAAACACTATATAATAACTTTGTTGTAGTTGAGACACTGTGTTACTTGTAAATATTTGAAAAAAACACTTACTTTTCTTGGAGTATTGAGGGATGCATTTCACTCCTGAAGAGCAGCTTCATCAGCCTGATGAAGAAAAGTAAGTGTTTTTTCAAATATTTACAAGTAACACAGTGTCTGAACTACAACAAAGTTGTACTTAATGCTTGTTACAATAATAATACTACTAATAATAATAATACTTGTTACAAAGTGGCTAATTTGACTATGATTGATGAAATTATTTTTAGAGGAAGGCTGTAAAGAGCCAATACCGATCAACGTGAAAAGCGACCGCCAAGGCCTGGGGAGAACTCAGGCCGTCAAGGAGCTACTGGAGAAGAAGGCTGCTATACTGAAGGAGAGACAGAACAAGGCTCTGAATGTCACCGATTACCGGGCAGTGCTAGCTCAGGAGGCGGCTCAGAAGAGAGCCGAAATCGACTTTCGAAAAGCTCAAAAAGTCTGTCAACAATTGGACACTGAAAATGTAACTACCCAAATAATGCATTCATTCATTTATATATGTACAATTATTCATTCATCATTACAAAAAAAATCTGCTGTGGTACTCTCACACAACTCTCCTTGCTCATCGAACTGTAAGCCCCATTCTTAAACGAGAATAGTTTAGGGGAATAGCATAATGACGATTGGCGGCAACATATTTGAAACTATGATTAGATTTCTGTATATGTGTATATATAATTGTTTTCAGAGTACTTTTTCCATTGTTTAAATTGTGAAATTCGATGATTTTTTAAAAGTCGTCAAAACAGCTGTTCTACAGATTAAATATCTCGACTATGTGTTCTTTTTATAAACTGCTCTACCTACCTACCTACGTCATGCACGAGAAGGAGGTTACAAAGTCCATTTCTCAAGGATGGGGTGGACCCCCCATTAGTTTCCCAGAAAGGAGACTCATGCCAGTTGATAGAGCTGATAAATAGGCTGAATAAATAGAGCCTATACAGGGTATGAATTTGGAAAAAATCGGTCGTCATTTTTGAGAAAATCGTGAAAAACATGTTTTTTTTAGTAATTATCCGCTATTTTTCTCAAGAATATTACGGAGCTCCTGCAATTTTCCCAGAAATGAGACTCATGTCAGTTGATAGGGCTTATAAATAGCTATCCATGGTATAAATTTGAAGAAAATCGTTAGAGCCGTTTTCGAGAAAACCGTGAAAAACAGGCTTTTTAGTAATTATCCGCCATTTTGAATTGAATTTCTTATTGTCGGATTCTCATGGTATAAGGACCTTTAGTTTAAAATTTCAAGTCAATCGGTTGATTAGGAATGGAGTTATCGTGTTTACAGACATGCACACATACACACACACACAGACCAACACCCAAAAATAATGTTTTTGGGCTCAGGGGACTTTGAAACGTATAGAAAACTTGAAATTAGGGTACCTTATTTTTTTTGGAAAGCAATACTTTCCTTACCTATGGTAATAGGGCAAGGAAAGTAAAAAGATATGCGGAATATTCTCCGAATTTGAATTAATAATTGTACGAAATAAGATTTAGTTACAACTTTCACATTTAAACACAATTTCCAGCCCCCAGAAAATGTTTAGGGTATACTAGGAGTTTAGAATTCAAATAACTGTTTGCCTAAGGCTGGTCACACACATATTAGTCAAGACAAGACTAGTCACGTTTAGTCACAATACTTCACATAGTTGCTTATGGAGTCATGTCTAATTGCAATAACTAATCAGTGTGTGTTGCGTCATAAGCAGCAATGTGAAGTATAGTGTCTAAACGTGACTAGTCTTGTCTTGACTAATCGGTGTGTGACCAGTCTAAAAGCTTGTTGAATTTTAATCACGATTAAAGCCCACGATAACCAATCAGAGAAGGCTTTATTGAGAAGAAGACTTCTGTGATTCGCTTTCGTGGCATTTGATCCCGGCTAAAATTTAACAGACTTTTGTGCAACGGGCCGAAAAGAAGAAAAGTAAAAGAAAAATAAGTAAAAGTAAAAGAAGAAAAGTGCACTTAGAATAAGCACAGTTACTTGTGTAATAAAAAATACATAGTGCCTGTTGCACAAAAGCCGGTTAAATTTTAATCGTGATTAATTTCACTATAGTGTAGTGAGGTCCACGTTATAATGGCAGTGTTTGATTAGCAATGGTATTGCTTTCCTTGTCTATCATTCAACAAAGCCGATAGCGCTATCTCTTTCTCGCTTTGCTCTGTTGCCAGATCGTCTTTTAACAATGTAGAATTAATAATTAATTAAAATTCATCATGAAATTATTGAAAAATATAAATTCCTGCTTAATAGAATATAATTGATTATTTACACGAGCATGAACAGTTAATATTACATCAATTATTAACCTGTATCAGCTACCGTCTATAGAAGATATTGACAAGACAGAGGATCGGCAAAGATTTTCTCCTATCTTTCTCCACTGCCATTATAACGTGGACCTCACTATAGAACCAATCAAAGAAGGCTTTTTTGAAAAGAGGGCTTCTCTGATTGGTTCTTGTGGAATTAATCACGATTGAAATTTAACTGGCTTTTGTGCATCAGGTCCATAGTGTTTCAAGATTACACTCGGCAGTCTAAAGGTACGTACTGATATACGCGCGGCGAACATGAACAATTCACTTTTAATCAGCTGATTATATCTGTATTTTTACAGAAACGGTAAGATACAGATATAAAAAGCTTGGCATCAGCTGATTAAAAGTGAATTGCTCATGTTCGCGGCGCGTAAATCTGTACGCACCTTTATGTTTCACCCTCTTATTCAAAATGTACAACCAATAAATACCCAAACCATAACAATTGAATTATATTGTTGATTCAAGATCCAAGGTATCTTTTTTCTATGGTTTTATGGCAGGGTATTTCTTTATCGCGGATGATGAACACCTAAGCTTTTTGCTTTGAACACCTAAGCTATTTAATGAGATGCCCGAACAAGGTCCATGCCACCGACGGGATTCGAACCCACGAACCAGGCGTTTTGAATAATATGAATTTGGGATTTGATAATATGAATTGATGATGATAATAACGTGTAGGATTCATTCTTTTTCAGGGGTTTGAACCTTTTGAATATTGGTACTGGCCTGTGAGCAAATCTAATGACAATGAAGAAGAATTTATTGATGAGGATACTGATGCACATATAGAATCAAAACAGACGATTTCAGTATGTAATGAGGATGCGAGAGAAGGAGGAGGAGTAGGAGGAGGAGATGGAATAGAAGGAGAAGAAGAAACTTATGATGAAGATGAGGATGTGGAGGAGGAAGATAATGAAGACAATTACACAGTAAGTACATCTCAATATTTTATGATTTATAACCTTCTCATTCAGACTTGTCTCCAGGTTTACTAGTTGTTTTGTAAACAGTAGACCTCACGCAGTATTCTCATCCACAAGTACCTGATTGAAACTATAGACCTTATGGAAATACAGCAATAGACTGGCTTCTCTACACATCTGTGCAATCACTTGTCAGCTGATTTATGATGAATAATATTCTATACTCTGATTTTTACTCTAATATTGGCGTATGAAGGAGGCTCCTTTTTCCTTTCATATTGTAATTGTAATAGCTGTGCCTAGTTGAAAGTTGTGTGTATATTTTTGGCTTCAAAATTTTCTGAAATAACTTAATTTATTCAAAGTGCGGTGATATTAAGTGCAAAATTTGACTATAATTTGGTATTTTAATAATTCTAAATTCAAAATTTCTAGCTAATATATATTCTTGGACAGAACTTTGAATTTAAATTTCCTCAGTAAGAACATAACCAATTTTTTCGGACAATTTCATTATTTATCAAAATTTGGGAACAGAATAGTTTTGGGCTATGCCTGTTGTTCTATCCCAATCATATTCATATGATTTGAAATTATATCAACGAATATTATCCTTGAAATGCAAAATTTCCAAAAACCTTGTATATACGTCAACGTGCAATTAAAAAAGGAACATACCTGTCATATTTCATGAAAATCTATTACCGCGTTTCGCCGTAAATGTGCAACATATAAACATTTTAACATTCAAACATTAAGAGGAATGACCTCACTTCGCTCGGTCAACTAGTTTATAGAACATGGGCATGGAATGTGATTATCACATGTTACTAAGAACTGACAGATCGGAAGTAATTCGTGTGTGAAACTCGTCATACTTGCAATTTAAATTTCATCTACAAACTCTATTGTATTTTTATAGAATTTAAAACTTTACTGTCCCTTCATTATAGTTCATTTTTGATCTATTATTTTAGGGTGACTGCACACAGAGAGTGGTCAGCAGTCAGTTTATAGGTGATGTAGATATCTATTGAAATACAATGAAGATGACACCATAGCTGTTGAAACATGTTTGTTTTTTCAAATAAAATTTGTAACAGTTGCACACATAGGCCTATCTGTGTACCAAACACTGTGTCGGATGGTTACGTAAAATTGTCGGTCCCGGCTAAAGTATGACAGTCGTAAGTCTCATTGACGGCTTGAATTATATATTCAGGCGAGATGGGACCTTCCCGCAAGGGTCTCTCCACCAACAAAAGCCATAGGAATTTACTTTTTTGTACCAGATATCTATATCCTTTTAAGACCGCTGGAACTCAGAACGCCTGACCACTCCATGTGTGGCGGTGTGCACACACCCTAACAATTTTACCTCTGAATAAAGTCTGAATTGTCTGCTACTGATCATATCAGTATGCATTTAGTTGAAGCATTTGAATGTATTCAAAATTAGTGCATTTAGTCTCATAAACAACAACAAAGTGAAAATAGTGAGCCAATGCACTCAGTCACAGGAATTTCGCGTTTAAGTTGCAGTTCTGTATCAGGCCTTGACGATTTAGCCTTTTCTCATATTATTGTGGATAAAATTACATAAAAGGAAAAGTAGGCTACAAGCTTTCCAGTGTAGAAACCAACATTTCATTCCTCTGAATCTAATCTCCGCTGTTATATCAATTCTCTAGCAGCGCAATCCATTATTTTTACGGATATTTATGTAAGTAATGAGTTGGATTTTAAAGAACAATAACATAATATAACATTTGTTTCCTTATGTATTTTTTAAAAATCCTTTTATATTAAGCGAGCAATTTCTGTATATTTGTATATATCTTTATAACTGGTTATTTATGTTTAACGGATCTCGAAAACTTTGGAATCTATGTTTAACGGATTTCGAAAAAAATTGGAACATAGTAGGTTTATGATATGAAAATTCGATTGCACTAGGTCTCATCCTTGGGAAACTCGCTGAACGACATTAAAAGGATAATAATTCATCCTTGGCTGAAACAGCTGTGGATAGTAAAAAAGTGAGTGAGCGAGTATGTGAAAAATCAAAATATCGCATTCCCGAAATTCATAAGATGACATTATAGCCAGCTGTGAAATATAAACACGATTATTTTAGAGAATTGTGTTCTGTTATTTTTATTTATCAATAAATAAAAATAACGAGCGAAGCTCGGTGCCCCGATATTAGAGAAATGATCAGTGAAGTTGATGGTTACAGATTGGTGAGAAGTTGGAGATGTTGACTGGTTACCTGAGGCAAACGCACTACTATTGCATCTGGTGTGGCACGCGTTATGAGGACGAACAAGACATGGATGGAGAGTGCCCGGGACCAACTTATGACGAACATTAAACCATGTACATATGATATGTATTTATTTGAAATTATACCTGTTCAACTCATTCGCCCGTTCAATTACCTCATCCCTCACGTTGAAAATTGGTTGTCATCCTCAGTTGGCCTGTGGTTTGAATTGGCACTCTTGCCAACAGTTGGCCAACCAACCTTATAACAATGTTGGGCCATCAAAAGTGTATATATGAAGGGCCAACAACCAGTTCACTTACATTGGGCCAACATAAGATATTACATTGGGCCAACATAAGATATCACATTGGGCCAACCAATTGACAATGTTGCATTTAAATATTATTTGCAGGTATATAGGTACCTGCAGTAGAATTAATCCAATTTGACAGATGGTGAGTGACAGTTATTTATTCAAAGATGTCAGGACAGTCTGGTAAATTGGATTAATTCTACTGCAGTCTTACGTACATACCTGCAAATAATATTTAAATACAGTAACCTTAGACCAATATATTTAGAGACTCATGTAGATCCCCAGGGCCGCCCAAAGGGTGGGGCGACCGGGGCGCCGCGGTCGTATGATGATTATTGCCCCGACATTTTCGGTTCCTTTAAAGGTAAAGTACCTTTATTTCACCTTCACGTTAAAGGTCTTGAACCATTTTCTTATCAATTCATTTCTATGTATAACTCATTACTTATATGTGTGGTGTTAATTGTGGCATAAACAATAAAAACTTTGGTAAATACAGTCACTCTACGCATAGCATAGGTGTATATTTTTCCAGTCATTGAGTGAGCCTGTGCGCGCCCACTGCCCCTGAAACCTGCAAGTCGTCATTGGTCGCTTCATTGTCCAATGCTGGGTGATAAAACTTCTTATTTTATACTTTTTTTCAAGCTTGTATTCTTCAGGCTAAAACCTATTTATTTTTAAATTTCCATTGGTATTTCTAAATTGAAAATTTTTCAATTTAGGAATATCAACGGAAATTTAAAATTAAATAGGTTTTAGCCTACAGAATACAAGGTGAGAAAAGAGTATGAAATAAGACAAGCTGGACCGGATGGTTTAAATATGGAGCTGTTCAAGCATTGGGACCTCTTCATCAATCTTCGCTTCCACCATTTGATATGTGCTGGAGACAATAATTATTGAGGATCCCGGAAGTTTTGAAAGTGGCTACAGTCAAATCTCTTTTCAAGAAGGGAGATATAGTCCAGTCACTATATACATTAATCCTTGCAATTTATATTGTAGTTCTGATTTTTTACTTTCCTTGCCCTATTACCGTAGGTAAGGAAAGTATTGCTTTCCGAAAAAAATTAAGGTACCCCAATTTCTAAATTTCTATACGTTTCAAGGTCTCCTGAGTTCGAAAAAGTGGTTTTTGGGTATTGGTCTGTATGTGTGTGTGTGTATATGAGTGTATGTGCGTCTGTGTACACGATATCTCATCTCCCAGTGAAAGGAATGAATTGAAATTTGGAACGTAAGGTCCTTACACTATAAGGATCCGACACGAACAATTTCGATCAAATGCAATCCAAGATGGCGGCTAAAATGTTGTCAAAAACAGGGTTTTTCGCAATTTCATCGAAAACGGCTCCAACGATTTTGATCAAATTCATACCTGAAATAGTAATTGATAAGCTCTATCAACTGCGAACAAGTCCTATATCTGTAAAAATTTCAGGAGCTCCGCCCCATCTATGCGAAGTTTGATTTTAGATTCACAATTATCAGCCTTCATATACAATTTAAACAAAAAAATCCAAGTGGAAAAGATTGAGCATGAAAATCTCTACAATTAATGTCCAGTAACATGTTCACCTAAAATTGAAAATAGGCTTGAAATTCGAGAGAATGTGATTATTAAATTGCAAACTGTTTGTAACTGTTGGTTCTATTAAATCATTCACTACGAAATAGCAAAACCTCGTGTGTCTCCAGCGTTATTGTCCTATCACCAGCTGTCTCATGTATTTGAATAGTAGACTTGCGTAAGGTGATCAATTTTCATAACGGCAAGGAAATTTGTGTGAGTGCGCCTCACCAGATTTTTAATATTATTATTTGGATACATGAGAAAAGTCCAGAACCAATTTCTTCATGCAAAATTTTCTTGTGCTAGATACAGAGTGGCCCAAAAACCTCGTATTTTCAGTTCATTTTCCAGTTATTTCTGCCAAATCCAGTAATCGGATGGAAAAATTTGCTCCAGCCTTTGTTTTAGATTATAAAATTCTGAATAAAATGAGTTCATTCGCAACTATCTATATCCACCTCCAATAAGTACTGAGTTATGATTTTTCAAAAATGAGTAAAATTTAAAGACAAAATTAATTCTGATGAGTTTTAATTTTTTAACAATATCTTCCGATTTTTACCAATTAGTTAAATGTATAATTCAAAGTCCCTCTGGGCGTATTTTTGTGCTCTAAAATCTTAGATAAGGATAGGTACAGGTTGATTTTTTCTTTGAATTTCACTCATTTTTAAAAAAATCATAACTCAGTACTTATTGGAGATAGATAGTTGCGAATGATCTCATTTTATAGTCTGGAAAATGAGCTGAAAATACGAGGTTCTGGACTATTTATTCCGGTCTTCTCTCATGTATCCAAAAAATATATTTAAAAATCATAACTACAATATAAATTGCAAGCACACCTCCTTTTTTATGTCCATATTAACTGGACTAAGAAGTTCCTGTGACAACTATAGAGAAATCAGCTTGCTAAACACTGCTTACAAAATCTATAGCATGATTATCAAGGAGGGGATTATCAAGCCCATAATGGAAGATTTCCTCCTGGAAGAGCAATGTAGCTTTACTTTTAAATACTACCTCACCGCGCTATACTTATGGGGGGGGGGGCATATAAAAATCTCGCCCCGGGCGCCTATTAACCTCGGGGCGGCCCTGTAGATCCCTCACAGACTGCTCTCTGACTGCATGAGCTGAGTATAAAAAACAGTCATATAAATAATTTTTTTCAAATCCTTTTTGCAGTAATGCGCCCTCAACAATTATTATAAGTTTACTATTTTAAAGGTTGATAATAACGTACAATAAAACAATTATTATTTCATACTTACTTTTAATGTGAAATAATATAATATGCGTGATACAACATTGATAAATTTTTAAATAATATTTTATCTTGAAAAAAAACAGAACATACAAAGATTAATACAGGGAACATAATTCAAGGTTCAAAAATTGACTATGGCAATGGTTCAAAAATAATAATATGACATACCGACAGCTGCGATTTTTGAATGGCGGTTTTCGCCATTCATTTTCATTTAAAATTACAAATCAATTATGTATCACATGACACATTGTTCTATTTGAAAAATTACATTACAACTGCATTTACATTACAATTACATTTGATAAATTACAGATGGAAAAAATGAGAAATTGCATTTGTTCAAATGCTAATGAATAAATAATTATTAGTAAACGATCATTCAAAGTTAAATGCTGTAAACCACCCCGAAGACTTCTGCTACTGCAAATATTGACAACAGGATGAACGGCTGGAACGAAATTCGATGAGAGCTACTATCCAAAAATTATTTGCAAGTCCTGCATGATGTAATAATTTTTGGATAGAAGCTGTTATCAAATTTCCATCTATATGTTCACCCTGTCGTCAATATTTGCAGAAGCAGAAGTCTGGTTTACAGAATTTACTTTGGATTTTCGTTTAATAATGATAAATTATAAATCACCTTGAATTCTTCATTGCACAAAAAGGGAAACAATAAAATGATTGTGTATCTCTTGAGATAAAATTTGAGAGCAAAAGGATACATTTCTTAGATAAATCCTTTAGTGAAACAACTCTTTCTGACTTAAGATCACCTACAATATAAATGCTTAGCTTACTACTTTTTAGAGGTTTACAATAAAAGTCACCTCTATTCATGAACACATCACAGTTGAGAAGATAATTACTAGAATTATTCAAATCTTTCTCAATAGACTTCACAATAACTACATCATTACTTTTGGTCAAAAAACAGGCATCAGACAAAGCTGTTCCTACAATACAGTTATTATCTGGTAGTGATACATACTCAATTTTCCCATTTTTTCTTGCTAAAATTTTTTTTTGTCATTTTTCAATTCATCAAAACAGTTTTGTTCGCGTTTGGCTACCTGCTGCAATGTATTCCTTGGACCACGGACCATGCGTTTTATGGTAGACAAATATTAATGAGTATGGGTGAGTATGCTTCACCCAGCATAAGCTGAGCTATGGCTAGACTCATGTATGGAATAAGTAATATTTTTTTTCAATTCATAAGGAAGTGATTAATATATAAAGGATTGATGTAATCAGTAAAGCCCTGCACACACACATTGATTTCTGTTCATACGATATTTTGCCGTCCTTATGAATTCTATCATATTAAACGGAACTTGACATACATCATCTGTTTGAAATCATCTGTTTAATTTAATAGAATTTATAAGGACGGAAAAATACTGTACGAACAAAAATCGATTTGTGTCTGCAAGGCTTAAGGGTTTTGGCTTGACAATTAGAAGAAGTATAATCGTTTATAATTTTGACAACATAACTGGGCTATGGCTTAGAAAGATTAAGAATTTGGTATTAATATTTTTTCAATAAACTATCAACTAATTGGATATAAGTATTATTATAGAAATGGTAAAGCTTTGGATTGTCAATTTTATACAAAAATTGTATCCATATTTTTGAAATGAACTATAAAATAAACAAAATTATTAATTGATATAGATACTGCTTATTCAAGTATTCTCAATAGAACAGCCAGAGCTCAGCTTGTAGCAGATGAAAAATTACAATAAATTCTCTTACAAACTAAAACCTAAACTAAGTTTACAATAGTTGGCCTCTTCAACTCCCATTATAGGAAACCCAACTACATGAAATTACTTACAATAGGCAAAAGTCTTAGTTGAAAAAAATTACTTCCAAACTAAAAGGAAGAAATTTTGAAATAGTTGGATTGGAAGAAAATTGATAACAGGCAGCAATTCAGATAAATTTTCAACTGAGGTTCCTGTAAAAATAAATCTTTTGGTAAAAGTTACTGGACCTGGGAGTTGGGCCTATAGAAGATTTTCGAAAATAAAAAAATTAATTGAACTACATATCGAACAAAAAAATGTTCACTAGACTTGATAGGCCTGGACCTTTTCATTAATATGTTGAAAGAATTGAAAACATGGAATTACAATAATAGATATTAAATTTGGGTTTTGAGTTTTGTGAACTCAATTACAAATAGCATTATATGTGGTACTCAAAATCATTTAAAAACATATAATAATTAATTTGAAAAGATAAATATGATGATATATCGAAGTTAAAGTGTACCAACTAGACTTGGGGGTTCCAAGCCTTTACAATGTTGGGACAATGAAATATAAATGGAAGAAATAAAACTTGAATAATAATTTAAATGAGAATTAAATGGAACAATAAATACTACTATTATAGAATCAATAAGTCGTTAGCTTGTCAATTTGAAAAAAACAAGTACAAGTAATGTTGACAATATGAGCTGAGCTATGGCTTAACAATTTAAATAAATAGGTGGTAATATTTTGTTAAAGAAATATGAAGTGATTAATATTGAAGGAACTGATGTGTGTATAATCATAGAATTTGTAAGGCTTTGACTTGTCAATTTCTAGAAATCAGTATTATTAAAAAAATGATTTTGTAGTGATCAATGTTGAAGGAATTTATATTATTATGATTGTTTAATCAGTGAGGCTTTGTATAATGAATTAGTATTAATACCTATTTTATCAACATTTTATTATTGATATTAATATTTTTTCAAATGAATAATTATGAAGTAATTGATATTAGAGGAATAACTGATTTTAGTATGATTATATGTAGAATTAGTGAATTTAGTATCATAGTATGTTTATAATATAATTTATCAAATATTAATATAATTGATTAATAATAAGTATATATGGTACTTCAATAATAATAAATTCCAAGTAAGTTTATTATTATTATTATTGTTTCATTGAACTCATGTATCAATTCCCTGAACATGAATTTTTAAAATCACTTGAGTTCTTACAGTAGACATTACACAAAGGCCTATCAAATACACTCACAGAAGCAAAATAAAGGAACATTGCATAAATCACAAAAATACATAAAATTGCATTACAATTTAGGATTTCAATATTGTATTGATAGCACTAATGTAATATCAAAAGTGTAAATGAAAATGTAGCTGCAACTTCATAAACTGGAATTTTTTAGTTCAACTGTGAAACACAACATTGGAAAAAAATGTCATCTTATAGTAAAATTATAAGTAGATGATGTTGATCAATATGATGCAATGGAAATGGTACAATATATGACTATTATAATCCCAAAAAATGCCTGACATAACATTCAAGACAACATATAAGTTACTAGAATGCAATAAATAACATAATTCCAACACATTCCTGACATCATGTTCAAGACATATAGTGAAAATGCATCAAGTAACCACACACATCCTGTTCAAGATGCAACATAGATCTTTCTAAGCATGCAATGAACCGGGAACGTACGTAAGAAACAGTGCAAAAACAAATGTTGATAAAATTCTCAACTTGTTCTAGAAGCAACAAAGATCATTCAAAGCATGCACACAGTTAACACGGAGAAAAAGATGTCAGCTTTTGAGAAGATGGGCTGAAGCATAGGTCTTGTAACCGAAACAGAAGAATCAAATACAATGTAGATAAAAAACACAATTTCAAAATGTGAAACGTTCACTAAACACATGCGCAGAGTGAAAATGAAAGAATAACTGAAATCTAATGTATATTTGAGAAGAGATCCTGCGATGAACCTGAAACATATGGTACTTAAAAACAAATGAATTGTATAATATACATTGTAAAATAGAATAATTTTAATATTAGTAACTATTTCATGCACACTAAATAGTTTTGAACATGTGTACACTGGAGAAGAGAAGCCACGATGGACCTGAAACATATCAAGAAACAGACTGATTGTTCGCCCTACAACATCTATGAGAGTTATTTCTCTCAAAGATACTTATTGGAGAATTCTTGGATTTCTAAAGAATATCTCTAATTTTTTTCAAGGGTCTTTACTTAAAACTAAACTAATCTAAACTAGGTATAGTTTCATCACTACCCGAACTACCAGGGGTGATGTGCCCTACAGCATCTATGGGAGTTTCTTTTTCTCAAAGACACTTATCAGAGAACCTGAGAACCCTTGAATTTCTCAAGACCTCCAATTTTTTTCAAGGGTCTTTACTTAAAACTGAACTAATCTAGACTAGGTATAGTTTCATCACTACCTGAACTACCAGGGGTGATGTGCCCTACAGCATCAATGAGAATTCCTTTTCCTCAAAGACACTTATCAGAGAACCTGAGAACCCTTGAATTTCTCAAGACCTCCATTTTTTTTCAAGGGTCTTCACTTAAAACTAAACTAATCTAAACTAGGTATAGTTTCATCACTACCCGAACTACCAGGGGTGATGTGCCCTACAGCATCTATGAGAGTTCCTTTTTCTCAAAGACACTTATCAGAGAACCTGAGAACCCTTGAATTTCTCAAGACCTCCAATTTTTTTCAAGGGTCTTTACTTAAAACTAAACTAGGTATAGTTTCATCACTACCTGGACTACCAGGAGTGATGCGCCCTACAGCATCAATGAGAATTCTTTTTTCTCAAAGACACTTATTAGAGAAACCTTTGAAAATCTCAAGAATATCTCCAAGAGTCTTGACTTAACACTAAACTAAAATATGGCACTACCAGAACCACCAGAAATGAATGTCTATGCCCTACAGTATCTTTGAGAGTATATTACTTTCAATAATACTTAGTAGAGTAGAGTAGAGTAGAGTGGAATAGATCCTAGAATTTCTCAAGAATATCTCCACTTTCCAGCATCTCTAAGGGTCATCTACCCTCTTTGATGTAAATTGTGTATTTCCTTTATCGATATAGTTTTACTTATAGACTGAGTTGCATGCAAATTAACTTCTAAATTAGGTTAGAAATCAGTTCAACCCCAAGCTATCAAAGATAGCATTGATCTCAAGTTCCCCGCCAACTAGCAAAGGCTAGAGGCTTTACTTTCAGTTTCCCCGCCAACTAGCAAAGGCTAGAGGCTACACTTTCTCATCCCCCGCCAACTAGCAAAGGCTAGAGGCTTTTTTATCCCTTCCCCCGCCAACTAGCAAAGGCTAGAGGCTACACTTTCTCATCCCCCGCCAACTAGCAAAGGCTAGAGGCTACATTTTCTCATCCCCCGCCAACTAGCAAAGGCTAGAGGCTATACTTTCTCATCCCCCGCCAACCAGCAAAGGCTAGAGGCTATAGGCCTACTTTCTCATCCCCCGCCAACTAGCAAAGGCTAGAGGCTATATTATCCCTTCCCCCGCCAACTAGCAAAGGCTAGAGGCTATAGGCCTACTTTCTCATCCCCCGCCAACTAGCAAGGCTAGAGGCTACACTTTCTCATCCCCCGCCAACTAGCAAAGGCTAGAGGCTATACTTTCTCATCCCCCGCCAACCAGCAAAGGCTAGAGGCTACACTTTCTCATCCCCCGCCAACCAGCAAAGTAGTGAACTCGACTTGTGGTCTGTGTAATAAAGTTATTAAATCAAATTCAGAAGCTATATTTTGTGATTTGTTTTGTGACAAGTGGTTCCATTCAAAGTGTGCTAAAGTCTCAAAAGAAAATTATGAGAATATTCAAGCGCTTGGTGATGTGGTCAAGTGGCATTGCTGTGTCTGCGAAGATAGGTTATCAACATTGAAAACCCATAGTATTGACGACATTTTATCCTTATTTAGGAAGGTGAGTGAAATGGATGTTAAATTGGAAGCCGTGAACTCATTTAATAGTGAATTGTTTTCAAAAATGGATGGTTTACTTGATATGAAATTCAGGGAATACCTTGACGTAAACATTGACAAACTAAAACATGTTTGTCAAGCTGATTGTTTGAATTCAAAATTACGCGCAAGCCAACACAGGTCTACCAACACCAACAGTCTAACAAAACAGTCAACACAAAACAACAGTCAACGTTCTCGTAAAAAGTCGATAGTCGAGGTCGAACCTGTCGACAACGAACTGTCATCGACGGGTACTAATCGAGTTGACTCAGTCGACAGTGAGCTACAAAAACAGTCGAACTCTGAAGATGGCGGGAGTGTTTCGGATTTGAACTTTCAGCATGGTTTTGAAACAAAGACAGAACTACACAACACCTGGTCTAGTATTGTAAAAAAATCGAAAAAAACTCCAGTAAGAGATCATGCCAAAAATAATAATTCTACTGCTTTGAATGACAATCATGGTAATAAATGCACATCATACAGTGGGGAGGCTTCTGCTAATGATGTTGTGAGCGGGCGATCTGTGAAGACTTTCTTGAGGACGGTGGAAAAGAGAAAGTCATTATTTGTTTCTCGTCTCCATCCAGAAGTTTGTGAGGTGGACTTGGTATCTTATCTAAAAGCTTCGGGTATTGACAAATCAGACTTTGAATGTGTGAAGCTGAAATCCAGGTATGACTCATACTCTTCTTTCAAAATTGTTATTGCTGAACGTTATCATGCATGTGTTTTGAACTCTGATTTCTGGAATGATGGTGTACTGGTGAAGAACTTTGTCCCTGATAGAAGAAGTAATGATAGTAAATATCCTAAAGCAACAAGGCCTTTTTTAGGCAAGCCGAAACGGTCGACTTAAATGCATGTGATTTAGATAGCATGAACAACCGGAGTAGGCCTCTTAAAATGTGGATACAAATTCTTTTCTACAACATTCAGTGCTTGAGCAACAAGATTTATGAGATTGAAGCAATAGAAAATTTTGATGAATATAATATTTTGTGCTTCTGTGAACACTGGCAGAGGAGTGAGAACCTGCAACAAATAAGAATAAAAGGTTTTGAACTTGTGGCTGAATTTTCACGTAAAGAGCACCGTAATGGTGGTGTGGCAATCTTTGTTAATGACAAAGTAAAAGCTAGCTTTATAGATGTTGGCAGTTTTTGCTTAGAGGGTAAGCATGAGTTTGCATGCATTGCATTGCTACATGAACAGGTTTTCATTATTGTGGTATATCGACCTCCTAATAGTGAATTGGACAGTTTCTTCCAGGTGCTTGAGGCTTTGCTTGACCGCCTTGAATCCCTGCACCCAGGCTTTGCATGTGTGTTGGGTGGAGATTTCAACATTAATGTACTTGTTGATGATAACAAAACTAAGATCTTTGTTAACCTGTTGAAGTCCCGAAATTTGTATTTGACAGTTGATCAACCTACAAGACTGGAAGCTTGCCTAGATAATGTTGCAACAAGTATGAGGCTGAATGTTGATGTTTGGTCTGATGTCATGCACTATTCACTCAGTGATCATGAGGCCATACGATGTAGAGTGGTTCCCCCCTCCACTGGTGGGCTCCTGCAAGGTGGACAGTTACCACTTGAACAGTCTGTGACCAGGGTAATTTCGAGGAGTGCTCTTGAGAGGTTTTGCTGCGCTATTGTTCATGTGAACTGGATCTTCCTGCTCCATCATCATGATGCCCGGCTTGTGTTCTCAGCTTTCTTCAACAATCTCCTGTTTGAATTTAACAAAGCATTCCCACTAAGGACTCTGAAACACACTGTGAAGAGTCATTCATCACCCTGGATTAGCCATGACTTGCTAAATCTGAGGGACCTGGTTTTAATAGCTTATGAAAGATTTCGGCAAGATGGTTCTGGTGACTCAAAGGCAGCTTACTTGAGACTGAGAGATGATTACCGTCATGAGGTTGCAAGGGCACGGCTTGCATACAATGCTGGCATTATCGGTGGGGCACCAAACAAGTGTTTGGCAGCATGGAAGGTGATTCGGAGTGAAACAAGATCATCTGCTCCTGCACGTGTTCCACTATCATCGGAGGAGCTGAACAATCACTGGGTGGACTCCATCCAGCAGATTCGAGAGCAGATTGCGGCATCACCAGAGGCATCAAAAACACCAATGGAGCTGCTGGAAGACATCAGGCGACCACCAGCGGCAGCCTTCGCTTGGCGTGGAGTGACCTGTGAGGACATCCTCAGGATCTCAAGCAGAATGAAGACCTCAACCAGCAAGGACTTTTACTTTATGTCTAGTGGCTTCTTGAAAAGTATAATTGAGCTCATAATTGTCCCACTCACATATTGTATTAACATATGTCTGTCTCAATCTATATTTCCAGACCAGCTTAAATTGGCAAAGGTAATACCTGTGTTCAAGAAGGGTGATAGGGGTGACCCCAATAATTATAGGCCCATTTCAATTTTGCCTATTTTGTCCAAAATATTTGAAATGGTGATAGCTGAGCAACTCTATGAATTTTGTGAGTTGAATAATCTGTTTGCAGGTACACAGTTTGGCTTCAGAGTGGGGAAGTCGACAGTGGAGGCTGTTGAACATATTGTTCTCAAGGTTCATGCAAGTTTTGAGAAGGGAGGCCTTGCTGGGCTCACACTGTGTGACCTTAGCAAGGCATTTGACACCCTGGACCATGCTACTCTTTTGGCCAAGCTCGCTTCCTATGGAATTGGTGACAGCCCTCGGATGCTTCTCCGTTCCTACCTGGAAGGACGTGAGCAGATAGTGCTGGCGAATGGTGTGAGGTCTCAAGTCAGATCAGTGAGCTGTGGGGTCCCCCAGGGCTCTGTACTGGGGCCTCTCCTGTTTCTCATCATGATTAATGATGTTGCCCTTTTCAGAGACAGGACTGTGGTGTGTTATGCTGATGACACCTCAATGCTGGATATCAGTGGTGACATGACTGACCTGGGCAGAAAGATGTGTGCTTCTGAGAGGTCTGTTGCAGACTGGTTTCGGGCAAATCTCTTCCTCCTCAATAGTGAGAAGACCCAGAGAATTGTGTTTGGCCTCAGGAATGGAGTACATTATGATTTCCCTCCAGTGAAGCTCCTTGGCTTCACTCTGGACCGTAAGCTTTCCTGGGGCGGGCACATTCAGGTAGTCTGTGGCAGGTTGAGCAGGGTGCTGTTTTTGCTCAGGAGTCTGAGAAGATGTGTACCAGAGGCCCATCTCCGCATGTGTTACTTTGCCTTCTTTCAGAGTGTGATGGCCTATGGCATCACCTTGTGGGGTGGTGCCTCTGAGGTAAAAGATGTACTGCTGGTGCAGAAGAAGGCCATCCGGATTCTTTGTGGAGCAGAATTTTTAGCACATTGTAAGCCTCTTTTTGTGAGTGAAAAGATTCTCACTGTATTCAATTTTTACATTTACAGGTCAGCTATAAAGGCATTCCACAGTGTCCGTACTTTGCCTACCAGGGGTGATGTGCATGATCATGGCACCAGAGGCAGGCTGAGGCTGGACCTGCCATATTGTAGATTGGGGAGGACCCAGAGCAGCCTCATCTACCAGCCAGCTAAAATTTTGAACAAGCTGCCAGTTTCAGCCAGGACTCTGCCAGAGACAGTCTTGAAGAGGAGACTGAGGGCTTTCCTTCAGGAGAACCCCTTCTATTCTATGAGGGAGTTCTATGATTGTGATCCTCAGACTGTAAGTAGATACTTCTTGCATTAGTCTTGCTGCCTCTTCTGCTTGCTGCTTTTTGTGTTTGATGTGTATTTTTGTTCTTGACCTGTCTTATGACAGTTTTTTATGTTCTTGACTTGTTCACTTGTGGCCATACTTATGACCACGCCATGAACAGAAACTCATTATTATTATTATTATTATTATTATTATTATTATAGCCAACCACAAACAAACAGTGCGCAAGTCCGTCTAGTTGTTGGCACGGAAATGCGATCTGCAGGTCTATGACTCCTAACTTGAAAGCACCCATTCGACTCAGAACCAACCAGGCGGAACTTGACACTGCCGAGAGGGTAGGGTTGAACTGTTTTATAATATTAACCACCACAAACATCCCTAACATCTGTATTATAGGAAAGTGTTAGGAAATTCTAGCCTGTCATAATGTTATAAATACCGGATAACTCATACCAAATTCACCGATCCATATCTTCATTATTGTAGTAGAGCTGTTCTTCATGAATAACTGATGCCTTCTCATAATCTTTACTCCAGGTGCAGCATACCAATCCTGGAGAAATGAAAAACTAGGTTAATAATCATCACAATATTCATAATATATTGATAAATAGTGTGTTTTGACAATTTTATAACAATAATAGATATTACCGTATATGATTATATTTTATGGAATAGAAATTTATTTTCTTATTCTAGTTTGTTCCTCAAATTTAAAAGACCAGACTATTTAGAAAAATACAGAATTTTAGAAAAGTAGGCCTAAAAAAAGATAACTTGATTAAATAATATTGAATTTATATAACTATAAAAACAAAACATTGAAAATATCATAAGTAAGCGAACTATGTAAAAGTTTACATTGGCTGGCTTTCATTGAAATAATCAAATTATGTATCCTAATATAGACTATCATGTTTTAAGGCTGTGCAAAGGCTAAAAATAAACTTTCTACTTGTGATATTTTTTCAAGTTTTTTGATTTGTATATCATCAAGCTATCAAAATGTAAAAGTTTCCTCAAGAAAACATTTTTTTCCGATCATCACTTTTTGAGATATGAGCGCCTAAAGTTTGAATTTTTGGGACAGAACATTTGAATCCATGAGATTTAGAGGATAGATTCTTCATGGTATTGTTGATTTAGTAAAACAAAAATTTTCTGAAATTACCAAAGTTATTCAATTTACCAAAAATAACTCAACTCAAAGTTATTTTTAGTAAATTGAATAGGTAACTATCTTGTAAATTGATACTTTCAGAAAAAAATTTGTTCTACTGGATCAACAATACCATGAAGAATCTACTGAATCTTATGGATTTATCTCTTAACGAATTTGTCCCAAAGATTTAAACTGTTTCATTTCGATGGCTTGATGATATACAAATTGTAAAACTTACTAAATAAATATACTATAAAAATTTACTTTATACTGTATGTGGTAATTTCAAAATGTCAACAAAGTTGAAGTTGAATAATAAACAAATTCATTTATAATAGCAACGGGCTAAAACGAAAGCTTCAAAGAAAGTTTATTTCATAATTACAATTTACACTTGAAAAAAGATACTTCAACTAACCTTTAAAGCAAAGAATTACACTGTTTCACATTTACTTCAATAGCCACTAAATTATCAATTCATTTGATTGTAAACTTTACTAATTAAATGCAGATTGAAAGAATATCGCAAAACGACTTTCACAATATTTACAACTTCACTCAAATACTTCACTGGACTCGCGCTCGTGGACTGAGCAGTGAGCACAACCGACTGAATTTGTTGTCTCATGTCTGGATAATATCCAGCTGATCATGACTTCCACTGCCTGGTACCTGCTCAGCTGTTTCATCAGTGATGTAGATTGTTATCATAGAAAAGCCACACAATTACCAATGTCACTTGTTGAATAGATACTCTTTGTAACTTAAAATATTATTCGTGGAACATAACATTATTTTCTTCCTTTCAAATTCGAATTTTGAAATCAAACAATTCTGAAAGCACCCTGTCTGAACATAGCGATTTTAAAAAAGTTTGAATTGCTTGCACAAATAGAGAACATACCATGGTTATTCGAAAAGTGAAATCCTAATTTGAATTATCAATTATTGCTATAGTGAGGTCCACGTTATAATGACAGTATTTGCTCAACTTTGGAATTGCTATCCTTGTCTATCATTCAACAAAGTCGGTGGTACTATCCTTTTCTAGGCCCACAACGATGCCAATTATGTTTTTGACAGTGTAGAAATATAATTAATTAATGCAGAAAATCGACATCGCTATTCTCCTATCTTTATCCACTGTCATTATAACGTGGACCTCATTATAGCTGAATTTGCTATCAATTATTGCTGAATTTGAATTATTGCTAGCTGAATAAGGTTAGCCCCATTCGCTGGTCGCTGGCCTAGTAAGCTGGGCCAGCTCGTAATTTGGCCAGCCTTGGCAAATCATCCAACCACACAGTCATTGGCCTTCATTGGGCCAATATGTTGATGCAACGTTTCCCTTTTGGTTTCTTCAGCTTTCTTGTATTTATTTCGAATATTTTCAATTTAATAATAAACACATTACATATAAATTTTTGTTCAGTCGGCAAATCCAGAGATGACCAGACGCCTCGCCACCGTTACACCTTGTTTTTACATTTTCTTGGTTCATAAGTTGGTCAACTTGTTTGTATTTTGAAATTTAAAAATTGAGGTTAGTATTCTGTTTGTTTTGTTGTGCTATAATGTAGTTTGTACAAATTTATTTGAACAAACCACATTTATCAAAATGTTTTTGTATAGTTTTAGAATCAATTATGTTTTATATACATCGTGTAAATCTTGTACGAGATGAGCTACATCGGAAATAAAAACCTTCCTAAAAGTAAAGGTTCATCTGATGAACAACGTACAAAATGTGTCAAGTTTTCAAAAGCTCCTGGAGATGACAAACCAGTAGGAAATGACAAAATAAAAAAGTCTTGTATACGTACAGTAAGCAATACAGACGGGTCGGTTAAAAGTTGTTCGTCCTCGGTGATTGGTTTTGATTTGACAGACAGCATAGATTCTAAAAATGTAAGTTCTACAAATCAAAGAAATGCTGACATTGGAAGTGACAGAAACGAGGAAGTATCCTTGGATTTGGAACAAACTGACAATTTCAAGCTAGCTGTTCCTGAACTGTGGACATCTTTGAAGATTGCCAACAATTTGCTGGGCGCTGTCGCATCTGCCAAAGACTCACGACATGCAAATAGTCATGAGAAAAATGTTGCACTGGCCAAATCTAAGGTGAGAAAATAGAAGATTGCAATGTACACAGTTTAGTTCAAATCCTTAATTACATTAATTAGTTGTATTCATGTTACAACTACCCCATAATGTTGTGAGGACCAAATGAATCAAACCTAAACTTACAAGAGTAATCTGTAATGCCTCCGTTTTATTCTCGCCTTGCTGCTCGCCAAATATTAAACGTTTCTGGTCGAGACATTTTTGAAAAAACACGTTTGCCTCTAAATTTTTTTCAAATTTTGCTCTTATAACTTTTTAAAAATCGATGGGAAAAATCCATGCTGATTATCAGCTTATAGAGCATCAAATTTTCTTCAATTTGATGTTTAATTTCACACTTTCACGAATTTCCCTACACCTTTTGCAGCAGCTTTAGTGTTGAGTGTAAAATCTCCATTTTTGCAACAATAGACCAATTGACAAAAGAATTTGGAGGGAATATTTTTAACAAAATTTTTGACTTTGCAGCTTTGTTGACACTAGTTAGGAGGAGAACATATCAAAAGTCCCAATTCCCAACTCATGTGCTAAGAGGATGAGGTGGTTTAAAAGTTGCATTTTCAGCGTTTTTTCTTCCACGCTCATATCTTGAGAACAATGCGTTCAACCGACATAAATAACTATTCAAAAAAGAAGCTTGATAAATTCTCTACACTTTTTTTGTTCCGTGGAATTTTGTGATATTTCCAACAGTTCCCGAGATATTCGCTCTTGAAGGAGTGTAATAGTTGAAATAACTGATTTTTACTTTCCTTGCCCTATTACCATAGGTAAGAAAAGTATTGCTTTCCGAAAAATTAAGGTACCCCAATTTCTATACGTTTCAAGGTCCCCTGAGTCCAAAAAAGTGGTTTTTGGGTATTGGTCTGTATGTTTGTGTGTGTATGAGTGTATGTGCGTCTGTGTACACGATATCTCATCTCCCAATTAACGGAATGACTTGAAATTTGGAATTTAAGGTCCTTACACTGTAAGGATCCGACACGAACAATTTCGATCAAATGCAATTCAAGATGGCGGCTAAAATGGCGAAAATGTTGTCAAAAACGGGGTTTTTTCGCGATTTTCTCGAAAACGGCTCCAACGATTTTGATCAAATTCATACCTTGAAAAGTCATTAATAAGCTCTATCGACTGCCATAAGTCCCATATCTGTAAAAATTCCAGGAGCACCGCCTCATCTATGCAAAGTTTGATTTCAGATTCCCAATTATCAGGCTTCAGATACAATTTAAACTAATAAATTCAAGTGGAAAAGATTCAGCATATAAATCTCTACAATTTATGTTTAGTAACATTTTCACCTACAATTGAAAATAAGCGCGATATGCGAGAAAATGAAATTATTCAATTGCAAACTGTTGGCAACTGTTGATTCTATTAAATCATTCACTATGAAGAGATAGCAGACTTCGTGTGTCTTCAGCGCTATTGTCCTGTCACCAGCTGTCTCACATCTTAGAATAGTAGATTTGATATGCGCGATAACACAAGCGCGATAACACAAGTGATCAATTTTCATAACGGCAAGGAAAGTTGTGTGAGTGCGCCACACCAGATTTTTATCCAATGTTTTGCTCTTTCATGGCTTATAACTCTTCAACAATGCATCATAAAAACTTATCGTAGAATTGTAGAGCATTGAATTCTCTTTGAAATTATGTATTATTTCACTATTCCAAGTATTCATTTCATTGTTGTGCTGAATGCTGTGTGCGAAGCCAGCAAACTTCAACCATACTATCACGGCTAACTTATAGTGAGATTGAATTTCAACCGTCACCATTAGTTGAATAAGGAGCATTGATGCTATGATGATTGCAAGTTAATCAGTTCATAAGTGATAATGTGTCGTTCGTGTAACTCGTATCCCGTACATGTACCGGTATTAGCTAATTCCTATCACCTCATCAACTATTACTATAATTAAAAGGTCTATTTGTAGGTAATTGTATATTGCATAAAGTACTCTAATGATTGTATTGTACAAGTATTTGTATGTGACTTTTGGCAATAAATTCAATTCAATTCATCAACTATTCTATTCAATTTGTTGCAGGCAATGGTGAATGTCCCTTTCGAAGAACACGTGTTCAAGGACTTGATTGCTCTCAATATAAATACTGACGATCTCATCTGCGGCTCCAGAATGAAGAGCAAAAAGTTCGAGCGAGTGAAAGATAGTGAACCTGAACTTTCCGACTACTTTAATCCGTCGTTTGACAACGAATTTATCGTCAAATGTGCGCCTGTGCCTTTTGAAATCGACAAGAATCGCCTCTTTGACGGGTTTTCACTCACGGAACGCGCTAGAAATTGGGAAGCTAGTGATTGCTAAGTGGTTTGCTAGCTTCCTTACGTATAGAACACAGCAAGGTGGAATAGGTGACGCAATTAGCGGAGAAAGAGACTTGTAATAGGAATGAGAGTAAACACGACATAAGTATTTAATACCTTAAGAAAGGTTTTTAATAACTTGAACTATACAGGTTTCGAATTGGAATGAGTTCAATATATTGCAAACATATTATATATTGCAAACAGTTTATATATTTCATTGGAATGAGCTATACTTTGCTCTTGTTGACTCTAAACTGAATTATGGAATAAGTTGTTGGGGCTCTACTTACATTACCCACTTGAGACCACTTATAACCTTACAAAAATCTATTGTCAGAGCTGTTAAAAAATCAGGAAGATATGAACATGCCTTTCCCCTTTTTCAAGATATAAAATGCTTGCCTCTAAGATACATATATGTTTTCAAAGTTTTATACCTATTCTTTGTAATGTCTGGAAACAGTGGTCAGGCAATTTTCAGGGAGAGAACAAATTATCAAACTAGGAGAGTCACTTCTGTTCTGCTAAGGCTTCCCAGGTCATATACCACTTGTTTCCAGAAATCGTTTGTATTTCTAGGTCCGAAATTTTTCAATAATTTACCTTTTGAGGCAAAGAGAATTGATAATAGGAAAATGTTCAAATATTACATTCTTAAATGACTTAGAAATATCTTGCCTGATTGTTTAGAACACATGTTTTTTATTCTTTCTTAGTTTTCGACATAATAATTATTATTATAGTTGTTGAAAATCATATCAAAAGTAATTAAACCTAAACTGGAAATGTATGAGAGGTGAGTGAATGTGTGAGTGTGTGTTTTCATTTTTTTCTTGCCCAAAAATTTGTTTTTCTTCTTTCTGATTTTATTCAATTATAGTATAAGCACTCCTGCTTGCACGCGTTAAGCATTATATGCTTACAGCAAGCTAGAAATATTCTGTTTCAAAAAAAAAGTTTGTTTGGAGACTTAGTAGGTAACAGTAATAAATTCAAATATATGTTGTTATACTACATTCTTCCCCCCAAAGAGTTAATGAATGTAGTCATTCAAATAATTAGGAGGTCTTCTATTTCTAAAACTTCTTCTTGGTTATGTATTTTGGTTTTCTTGTCCAGTAGTCTGTTGTCTAGGTTGTAAGCTCTCGGCAGTAGTACTAGTTTCGTTTTCTTGGTTTTGGGTTGCTTGAGGATTATGGAAGTATTCAAGTTCAGGTTCGGAAGTTGGTAATTGAGAATTTTCATCATTTTCAGAATCGGTTTCTTCTTCGTGATCTCTGTTTTCTTACTCTCCAACTGGAGCAAGATAACGTGTTGATACTGTGGTTTCTCTTCCATCAGGTAGCTTTACATGTGCATACTCAGCATTTCCATGTAGAAGTTGGACCTCTTCAACAAGTGGCTCATATTTAGATGTTCGATTGAATTTTTTTAAATAGACAGGGCCGGAATTGAGAAGCCAAGAAGGAGCTGAAACACCATTGTTTCCAGATCTACGTGGGTGTAAGAACATACGCTCATGAGGAGTTTGATTTGTGGCTGTGCAAAGTAATGTTCTTGTTGAGCTAAGAGCATCTTCTAAAACTGACTCCCATTGATTTATTTCTAAATTAAGTGATTTTAATGCTAGCTCAATCGTTTTCCATAGAATACCATTATATCTTTCAACCTGTCCATTACCTGCTGGGTTGTAAGCAGTGGTTCTGATAGTTGCAATTCCATGCGAGTTTAGGTAATTTTTCAAGTCTTGACTCATAAATGATGTTCCTCTGTTTGAATGTATGTAACTAGGAACCCCAAACGTAGAAAACAGGGTTTTCAGTTTTGATTTAACTGTAGATGATGACATGTCTGGACATGGGAAAGCAAAAGGGAACCGTGAAAACTCATCTACTATTACCAATAAATAACGATTTCGACTTGATGAAGGCAGAGGGCCTTTGAAATCGATATTTAGCCGTTCAAATGCAGAAGTGGCTTTAATCAGAGTCTCTTTGTGTTTGAAGAATTTGGGCTTGACAGCAGCACACACTTTGCAGAAGTTTGTTATGCGTCTGATTTCATCAATTGAGTAGGGTAAGTTTTTACTCCGAACCCAGTGGTACAACCGTGTTATGCCTGGGTGGCATAGAGACTCATGTAAATCAACTAATAGATTTTCCTGATTTTGGATTGAAGAACATACTCTAGGCAGAGCATCAGCAGCCATATTATCTTTGCCAGGTCTATATACAATATCGTAATGAAAACAAGACAGTTCCAGTTTCCACCTCATTATCTTTTCATTTTTCACTTTACCATGACGGTTGTTATCAAACATAAAAGCTACCGACCTCTGATCAGTAATTAGCTTGAAATGTTTGCCAACCAAGTAGTGACGCCATTTTCGCAGTGCTTCTACAATGGCTTGTGCTTCTTTCTCAACACTTGAATGTCTTTGTTCTGCTGGTGAAAGTATCCTTGAGAAGAATGCAACTGGACGGTTTGATTGAGTCAAAGTAGCAGCAATGGTGCTCTCAAATTCATCAGTTTCCACAATGAATTGTGCTTCAGCGTCAATGCAGCTTACTACAGATCCAATTATTTCACTTTTTATAGTTTCAAACGATTGTAACCCTGCTTTAGACAAGGGAAATGCAGTACGGGCAAGAGGAATCACCTTAGTGGCATAATCTGGTATTAGTGATGCATAATGTGAAAACATACCAAGGGTCCTCCTCAGCGATGCAGTGTCTCTAGGCGGAGGTAAATTTTTCAGTGGTTCCAATCGGCTGGGGTCAGGCTTGATAGTTTTGTTAGATATATGATAGCCCAACAAGTTGATCGATTTCAGTGAAAATGAAGACTTCTCATTATTGATAGTTAGGTTGTATTTGTTTGCAGCGTTGATAAACTTTTTCAAGTTTATATCGTGTTGCTCCTGTGTTTTGCCACAGATTGTAACATCATCAAGGTAAGCATAAGTGTCTTGTAGCTGTTCAGACCGTATAACATGGTCAATTACACGTTGGAACACTGCCACTCCATTAGTGACCCCAAACGGAATGCGTTTAAACTGGTAGAGTTGACCACATGCCTCAAATGCTGTGTAGTGCTTTTCTTCTTTCCTTATCGTAATTTGGTGGTATGCACTTTTCAAGTCGATAGTACTGAAAAACTCATAATTTGCAACTTTGTTTACAATATCATCGATTCTTGGTAGTGGGTAAGCATCCAGTAATGTAAAACAATTTATAGTTTTGGAGTAATCAATGACCATTCTTTTTCTATGATTTTCATTTGTAACCACTAACGCTTGAGCTCTCCATGGAGAAATGCTGGGCTCTATAACATCGTCTTTAAGCATTTTACTTACTTCATTTTCAATAAACTTCAAATCATCCGTACTGTGTCGATGATATTTGATTACAATTGGTTTACATTCCGGTTTTAAATTAGAAAACAATGACACCGGTTCTACATTTGAGGCTGCCACGCTGCATACGGTTAACTGCGGCTTTTTTCCACCAAAAACTACTTTAATACTTTCATGGTTTTTCAAAATATCATGTCCAACAATTATATCCGCACAAAGCTCTGGTAAGACCGAAAGATTTGCTTGTTTGTAACAGTGATCAAGAATGACAAGATCTACTAAGCATTGTCCTGTTATATTGGATGTGATTGATGTAGTCGCCATTGATACAGTACCCCTACCTGGTCTTATAGGAAGACCTAGGTTAAGAGCAGTAGAATTGTTTATAAAACTCAGAGAACTCCCTGTATCTATCAAAGCAGAGACAGATTTTCCATGAACCAGGGCTTGTACTGTACTCTTTGTCAATCCTCCGGGCGAAGCTGCTAGGTCAATAGAGTTCATAATATCTTTCGATTTTTTTGATTGTTTGGTTTGTAATTTACTCGACCTGCAGACCTTAGCAAAGTGCCCCTGTTTTCCACAATTATGACAAATTGTATTTTTAGCTGGGCAGCTGACCCGAGGATGTCTCAGATTACTACAAAAATAGCATTTTTTATTAGCAGCAGCTAATAAACAGTTTTCTGAATCAGTATTCTGATTGCTTGCTTGAGTATTTTGGGAAGAAGTTGCATTTAATTGGGATGAATATTGGAAAGCTAATGATTGTGCATAGGCCTATGCAAGTTCCAGGGATCTGGCTTGACTATATGCCTCTTCTAGTGTTAATGCAACATTCTCTAGTAAACGCTGGCGAATTGTAGGAGACTTCATTCCAGCAATAAATGTGTCACGAATATAATCATCCCTATTTCTTTCTGCTGTCACAGCTTTAAACTCACAGTCTTTACTTAATAGTTTTAAGGCATGAAGATATTGATCAATAGTCTCATCAGGCTGTTGTTGACGTGCAGATAGTTTATGTCTTGAAAATATTTCATTTACAGGTTTTACATAGATTCTCCTTAAAGTAGATATAGCATCATTATACGTACCACTTTCGCTTATGTACTCATAAATATCTGGAGTGATGAAGTTGTTAAGTGTTTTGAGCTTTTCAGAGTCTGATGATTGTGGTGCGATACTGGTAATGAAGTTCTGAAAAGTTTTGTGCCAATGTGTCCATTCCTTGCTTGCAGTTGATAAGTTTGGATCCACACTAAACTTGTCTGGCTTCAGTATCGTATTCATTTTACAATATCAAGTTATTAAAATTGTAATAGGAATGAGAGTAAACACGACATAAGTATTTAATACCTTAAGAAAGGCTTCTAATAACTTGAACTATACAGGTTTCGAATTGGAATGACGAGTTTGTTTGAAGACTTAGTAACAATAATAACAAATTCAAAACATATGTTGTTATACTACAAGACTATACGGTATCAACTTACTTGGCAAAGTGGTGGTGAAACAATGCGGTGTTTGAAACTGTCTATTGTTGGATTGGCTGGTGTGAAGGAAATGTTATAACATTGAACAGCCGTTGGATTTAATTGAGCTATGCAAGAGAAAGACTAGCTACATACGCATCGATTTTTGTTCGTACGATATTTTTCCGTCCTTATAAATTCTATTAGTTTAAACTGATGATTTCAAACAGATGATGTGTGTCAAGTTCCTTTTAATCTGATAGAATTCATAAGGACGACAAAATATCGTACGAACAAAAATCGATGTGTGTGCAGGGCTTAATACGGAAATACGAAGGAACAGAGATCCTGTGAGCTTCAGGAAATCCTTGAAGACCCATTTACTCAGGAAGAATTATTATTCCATGAAGGAGTTCTGGAAGGACGTCTGACATCCAGATAGAACAGACTAAAATGACGACCACGGCTAGTCTTCCAGTCTTCCAGTAGTGGGATTACTACAAAAGTATACAAGTAATAGGTATCTTGTAGTTTGTTTCTAAGAGGGATGCTTGAAACTTTTGTTGTTTTCTAGAATATAATTTTATACTTTTCCCCTTAAATAATACATACTAACTATTCTTGTTGATCTATATAAGTATTTGAAGCAAGGATATTTTGGTAAAAAAACTATTTTTGTACCCTTGCCTTCAATTAGAAATATTTTTTCACATAAAATACAATATATTTGGTTCTATTTTATTTATTTATTCATATTCAATTTAGGTAAGAACAACAGGCACTCGCCCAAAATTGCTTATTGAACCTTAAATTAGAATACACAGTCCAGAGGCGAAGATAATTTAATTCACTCGCAATTTTAAGTAAAAAAATATATCTGTTAAATTTCTAAATGTATCAGATCAATCAATTCATAAATATATTTCTTATACAACAAATCTACTGAATTTTGCCGATAAATAAATGAATTAAATTTCTGAGTTGTATTCGAATTACTGCGCTAAAATCTGAATGTTCGCGCTTCAAATTCGTATAGTTCAAAACTCATGACATAATAAAACATTGTTTTGTATATTAGACTAATTTGATAGAAAATCTATTTAATTAGAATAGAAAATATTTCTAAAGAATTAAATTTGAAAAATTTTAAAACCGATCACACAAATTTACCTGGATGAGAAAAGTCGAACTGGTATCTCTATATAGCTTCTAATCGATGTGAAGTAGTCAGCTGATATTCTGTCGTCAGAAATTTTGAGGACGCTGATTTCGCAGTTGCACGTTTGAATTAGGACAGGCATGAGGACACGAGATTTCTACGTAGTGTATTGGTTTGCTTTCACTATTTGAACTCATTTTAGAATTTTGCTAATTATTACAGTGCCTTTCTCTTGATTCTTCGTATTCTGTATCATTCTGCTTAAATACAAAGATAATATTATATTTCTGTTGAATTGAAATTATCTATAATTTATTAGAAATGACTTCTGTAGGTTATTTGTCTAGCCGTATTCTAGCACATCTCTCCACTTGTAGGAATGTCAAAAACGTTTGTAAAAATGTTTATATCTGCAAAGGAATATTGTCTGATAGTCAATCACATTTCCTAAGTTCTATTGGCCCAGGAAAATGTTCTTTTATGACTACAACCAAACCTTTGTGCAGTTCCAAAAATTCAACTGAAGAGTAAGTATTATCCATAAATTACCCATGTTCTTGCCAGATCTTGAAAATAGTTGTTTATCGTGTCACTAGAAGAAGAAATGTTATAACTTGATTACTTGTTTTCGTCTTCCTTATCTATTGTTTACCGTACCGTATCTTTTCTACTGACTGATTATTCTTGAAGACTACCTACTTATCTTCTATTATAGAGATTCAGACTAAACTAAAAAAATATTAGGTTTGATCTATGTAGTGAAACGAATAGAATTGATTCAGCGCAGTGTAGTTCATTATCTATCATATAAAGCAAATTCTACCTCATTTCAAATAAAATGTGATGTTATCCTTATTCATATTGTTAATCATTACTCCGCATACTCAATAGGATCTTTATTATAATGTTTATATCTTATCATCAGTGTGACGTAGCTGGGTTTCCAGGTTACAAACCAACCCCCCCCCCGCCGTCAATTCAAAAAGAGACCCAAAGTCCAAGATGCACTATGCAAAATGACCTCAAATAATTATTTTTAACTAAAATATTGTTTGCCGAACGTTGAAAATGTTTAAACTAATTCAAATTATTTGTAATATTGGCTACAGCAATGACAATCTCAATGGCAATATATTGAAACCCGTTAAATGTGTTCCAAATTGCACATAAAACAGTAGTGTGATAGGTCAAATAGCATTTATAAAACACAAGAAAAATCAATGAAAACCAATTGCCTAGATTTTTCTACCCCTACCCCTCACCACCATCAATATCAAATTCATGTTGGCAAGTCACTATAGTGTCACATGTGATATGTGACACTATATGGGTAAGGTCTTTAGGGGGCCCAAAGTTTTTGATCAACCCACCCTATTTCAAAACCCTGGCTATCTACTGCTTATCTCCTTGAATCTAATATATTATTCTTATAATTTACCAACCAACATATAAAATTAATCTTATAAATAGGCTATTTTGGTTAAATTGAAACTAAACTTTGAATTTTTATTGATTTTTCCTGTTACAGAACTTTTGAAGTTACATTCATAAGACCGAATGGGGAGAAGGTAGTTGGAAAAGGAAAGGCAGGAGACACTCTATTAGATGTGGTGAACAACAATGGTCTAGATTTGGATGGATATGGTGAGTACCTCTGTGACACTAGAACCAACCGCACGAAAACAGTCCGATGGAAATTGGAATAGATGAGTGCAACGTTGCCAAATAAGAGTTGATCAATGTTGTTCACATCTGATTATAAATGAGTATTAATATTTTGATAGTACTCCTGACGAATCAGCAACATTGCCAAATAAGAGTTGATCAACGTTGTCCACAGCTGATTATAAATGAGTATTAATATTTTTAATCGACAACGTCTATTGGGGGGGGGGGGTTACTCAGCCGTTCCTATTTCCATAGGACTATTTTTGTGCGGTTGACTATAATAAAATGTTTATTTATTGTTGCAAACAGTCCCGACAATCTTCCAGTGCCAATGCGAGCGCAACTACTTAAGACATGTGACTGAATTGGAAAAATTTAGCTTACTACTTTTGGGGTCCAAGCTAGAGATGAATATTTTCAAACATTCAACGTTCTCATTAACTTTATGAATAACTTATATCAAATTTGATCCCAGATAAGCCATTTTTTTCTGTTTTATCAATGCTCGATATTTTTAGCCTAACACTTTGAATTGATCATTTACTATAAAAATAAATATCAATATAAATAGCATCTTATCATGCTATTTTCCTTTTCAAGATTTTCCCATTTAAAAAAATGAACGATTCCAACAAGGAATTTAAATGTTATTTCTTTTCTTTTTTATAAATATAATATTAATATATACTGTTCAATCGAACTCGTGAGTGAACACCATAGTGGATAGCAAACCATGAACAAAAAGTGAAATTTATTTACACTTACAATATTTGTCTCTGCATTCATAGATAAAAAATTGAGGGCTATAATATTTCAATTCTTCAATTTGAGTGCTGTACTTTGAACCCACTTTCAACTGAATAGATTATATGCAAAATAAATAGCTTACTAACAGATTTCTTGCATTCCATCTCATTTGAATTCAAATACTCAATATTCTTTAACCTTCCCATAATGTACTTCTAAACATCAATCTTCCACATTTTAAATTTATTCTCAACCAATGCAACTAATTATGCAATTATAAACTTCAAGCTACATTAGTACTCTATGTTTCCTATTACTTCGGTATTTCTTATCTCATTGTTCTTTCAGATTGATTTATCAAAAGTGTATTATTTTCTTACACTTGACTTTTTCCAATTTATTTCATTTTCAAATTATTTTGTCTTCATGGAGTATTTATCAATTCAATCATTTAATCTTATCAACAAACGGAGTATCTAATTGTTGATAAAACATATTCAGATTAAATTTGATTTAGGCTGTTGTTCCTCTCAACATCCAGTTCAAAACAATTTGATTTTATTTATTTATTAATTCATTTTATACATTGATACATGCAATATCATTCTCAACTATGAATGACTGGGAGAGGAACAACAGGCTTAAAGCCAAAAACTGTTCCTTCCCAAAATTTAGATAGAAATTGTCCAAAAATTGGGTATGTTAACACCTCATGATTTTGTCCAATTTTGAATCCAAAATATATATAAACTAGGAATTTAGAATTCAGAAGAGTTGATAAACCAATATGTTTGTATTTAATATAGAAATTTATCTAGTATATTGTATATTAAAAGCTTGATATATTATCCACATGTACGTCGAAAAAATATTAAAATGTATAGATGAGAAGATATTGCTGATGATTTGGATACCACACCATACAAGAACAGTACCAAAGTTGAATTATTATACAGGGTGTTTCAGAAGTAGTGTCGAACATTTTAGGGTATTGTTCCTGGATGATGGGAGACTACAAATGTCGTATTTTAAGTGTCCAAAACTCAGCGGTTATCCTTATAGCTGCCATTTTGTGTTTTTCTCTTAGGTATTTTTATCTCAAGAACGAAATGTTGTATTGATCTGAAATTTGGCATGAATGCTATAAAGACTCAACTTTAAAAAATAAAATAAGAAATTTTCTGTATACATATTCAAAATGGCGGCCATTACAAATTTTTGATGACAAATTTCACGAAAACCGTTCACTTTACAAGAAAATTTACAAGAGACAAAAAAGTTAGCAAATTACATCAAGATTTCAAGGCCTTATTTATCAAGATTAGTCAAAGAATAACAGAGAAATTGATTCTTTTCGTACTGCATGCATGACCGCTTTTAACCATTTAAACATCAATATTAGGTTTTTAATTCCAATTGTATTTAAGATGAAGCTTTGAAACTCGGTATGACTCCATATGGCCATACAGCTGATTGTGCAATGTTTTTCAGATGATCTTGTTTGTCTTGTGCATTCATGCAGTATACGAAAAGAATCAATTTCTCGATTATTCTATGACCAATCTTAATAAATAAGGTTATCTTGAAATCTTGATAAGATTTGTTAACTTTTTGTCTCTTGTAAATTTTCTGTAAAGTGAACGGTTTTCATGAAATTTGCAATCAAAAATTTAAAATGGCTGCCATTTTGAAAATTTAAATAGAAAATTTTTTATGTTATTTTTTAAAGTTGAGTCATTATACCATAAATATTCATGCCAAACTTCTGATCAATACAACATTTCGTTCTTGAGATAAAAATTCCTAAGTGAAAAAACAAAATGGCAGCTATAAGGATAACCGCTGAGTTTTGGACAATTAAAATACGACATTTGTAGTCTCCTTTCATCCAGGAACAATACTCTAAAATGTTCGACATTACTTCTGAAACACAATGTATAGTTCATTCTACATTAGAATCTACGCAAGTATTAGGTAAGAATCTAATGTAGAATGAACTATACAGAGTGTTTCAGATGTAGTGTCGAACATTTTAGGGTATTGTTCCTGGATGATAGGAGACTACAAATGTCATATTTGAAGTGATTATATATTAATATCTGACGATATTCAGATTAGATAGCTGATTATCTGATAATAGTTCAGAGCAGAACCAGAGGTAGATTTATCCAGACAAATTAATCAAATCTGTATTTGTCCCAGAAACATAATTACAATGACAATGGTTATAAGGGAAAAAGTAAAATAAAATATAAAATGAAAAATAAAGTGCTATTAAGTAGGATAAAATATAAATCAGTTAAACAAGGTTCGAAAAAATGAGCTTAATTGTCAGCTTATTCATTCACCACACACACACACACACACACACACACACACACACACACACAACACACACACACACACACACAACACACACACACACACACACACACACACCACACACACACACACACACACACACACACACACAATTTTTGGTGTGTTACCACACATGAGCTATACGTAACGCCTGGTATCGAATGAGCGATTAATTTGTAGGTTATTTTCACAGGACAGTGTGACGGAACACTGGCATGCTCAACGTGTCACGTGAAACTGACACCGACAGATTTCGACGCGGTTGAGGACGAAGTGTCGTCGCTGGAGAGTGATCTGTTAGACGACGCCTTCGGTAGGACGCCGACGTAAGTTGCTAGTGACTGATGCCAAGTTCATTCATGACACTTCCTATATTTTCAGGCAAATGCGACGGAATGATCACGTGCGGGACTTGTCACGTGTTGTTCCCTGATAGGCAAGTGTTCAACGCGGCTGAGCCGATGACTTGTTTTGAGAACTGGCTCTTCTTAGAGCAGAGTCTCGCCCCGTTCACCGATTTGTAAGTGAGGAGGCTCTGTGTGTGGCGTGGCTAGTTAGTCGGGTCCCGGGAGTAGAGCGACACTGATTGCATAAATTATGCCCCTAATAAGTGTTGAACTTGCATTTAACCGATTTGTTAGTGAGGCTCTGTGTGTGGCTAGTTAGTTTCACGGTCGAGTCCCGAGGGTAGAGCGACACTGATTGCATAAATAATGCCCCAAATAAGTGTACAACTTGCCTTAAAACAATCTTAGATTTTCCAACTCACCAATCAAGTTATTCAAAACTGGAAATTGTATCAGGTATATTTATTTATTATTAAAAATACATTTGAGAGCTCAAGGAATGACATCCTATAATTGCTCTCTAAAGCTTTAGATTCACCAATCGATATGCAAACCTAGATATTTTATCAGTAGGCTATATTAATGCATCTATTATTTAAAAATACAAATGAGAGCACAAGGAATGACATTTTGCTTGCTCTCTTAACACAAATGAACAATGGATAAAGAAGAGCGGTCTAATTGGATTGCTCTGAACTTTTGATTTGTGAAAAGTGTTATTATCATTGTCGGTATCAGTTTTCAAAATAACTAAAGGCCGTATTCATGAACGATTCTCAAGAAAGGTCTTAGTCATTATTTTTGATTACCAACCACTAACTAGAATCTTTCTGATTAATTCATGTTATTGGTTGCTTGGCAACCAAGTCGTACTTGGCTAAGTATGTTCTTGAAAGTCTTAAGGTGCGTACAGATTTACGCGCCGCGAACATGAGCAATTCACTTTTAATCAGCTGATGCCAAGATTTTTATATCTGTATCTTACCGTTTCTGTAAAAATACAGATATATAGTCAGCTGATTAAAAGTGAATTGCTCATGTCGCGGCGCGTATATCTGTACGCACCTTTAGATATAAGTCTCGAAAGGCTAGTTTGCACTAATCAGGTCTAACGCGGTCTTGTTTACAAGCGATTCATTCTCAAGAATGGTCTTAGCCAAGCAATTAAGAACAGGAGCCAATTAGATCAATTCTAGTAGATGAATGATAGACAACGAACCCGTAATTGACTAAAAATGTTCTCAAGAACCAAGGTCTAATTCAGTCATGACACTCGTGTTCCTTATGGAGCGGCCATTATGTGGGGTATTTATGGCGGTACATTTGAAATATTTCAATCTGCTCATAACAAAATCAAGCATTATGCTTTTTATAAACAATATTCTGGTTCAGATATGTGAATTCAGGATTTCGATTTTCTAATAATGATATTTCAATAATTCATTTTTTCATTATTAAAAATTGTTCTTATTCTTGTAATTTGTTATGATTCATAAGGCATTGGGATAAAAGGCAAACCTCAAAAAGAGTTTGAAGTTCCCAATCTAAAAATCAACAATTTATTTCCTAGCTGGAATCTAATTATTATTCTGTGGGAAGAAGTTATTTTACAATTCAAAGCCAAGCAATATTCCTTGAACAATATAACAAAAAACAGCTGATAAATTTGAAAATTGGTGAACTAGAACCCCATGAAATGGCGATTTTGCAATGCATCACGGGATTGTGTCATGACCTGTATTTATAGACCTTGTCAAGAACTGTTCATAAATGCGGCATTATTTTAAAACCACTGATCATACCTTATTAGCAATAGGACCAATTTTTTTTGAGATCCCTCTGATTCAACAGCAATGAAGGGAAATTAGCGATGCCATTAAAGCATTTGGTTTTTGTGGTATGAGTAATAGCAGGGGTTTGATTGTACTGATCAGGGGTTGGAAAAGATTGCGGACTCAGCATGAAATAAATGAAGAATAATTGATCTATCAGTGTTCACTCACCTTGAAGCATTAGATTTGCGAATCAATATGAAGAGTCATTGACTAGACGTTTCTGTGGGTGGCTGCACTGCAGAGCAGGCTAAACTCCTCCAATGTACTTGGTAGTGCCGTTGGATTGTAGTTTGCGCGCCCGCACTTCGAGTTATATGTGAATAGGAGAGGTGACCACTTGGAGGTGTGTGATAACGTGTGGCTTGCGGCTATAATCAAAATACATTTTTCCTACAGTTACCTTGAAAAGTGACGATTCCTGCACTGATTACAGAACGCAAAGATCCACTTTTCCGCTCTAGTGCGGGAATAGTTATTTGTGCAACTAGTGCGCAAAGTGACAGTTTGCTGCACCAAAAGAAACGTTTACGCCCGAGCCGTAGGCGAGGGCGGAATGGTTTCTTGAGTGCAGCAGAGGAACTTTGCGCACGTATTTCACATTAAATTTTTCCTACAGTTACCATTGAATATGAAAAGTGGTTGATTATGGGTAAAATTGCCTGAATAATGTAGTAGTGTTTGAATGGCGAGGCGGCTGTGTGGTATGTGCTGTGGTGGCACTGTGCTGTCGTTGTCCTCCATTATAATATCTACTTAATAATTAGTGCGTTGTGCTTCGTTGCACCTCTGCTCACTATAGCAGCCACAGCAGTCACTGTTACCAACTTCATTTTGATTTTGCTGAACTGGTGCTCTATATAACCTACTAACTATTTTGCGTTGTCATGCTGCAAATCTGGCGTACGCAAAGTACTCACTTTGCGCACTAGTGCGGAAAAGTGATTCTTTGCAGCCTGCAATCAGTGCACAAATGGTCACTTTTCAGGGTATCTGTAGGAAAAATATTTTTCTGCACTCCAGATTTGCAACATGGCAACACAAAATAGTTGGTGGGTTATATGGAGGATTAGTGCACGAAAACAAAAATTGAGTTGGTAACAATGACTGTGGTTAGATTTAGATAAGAAACATTTTCAATGGCTACCCTACATTTATGATAAAATCCCAATCTAGAAATCCAAAACAAGAATAATGTTCATCTAAATCATAATTAAATAATCATCATTTACGAATTCTCATCATTTAATAATAAATAATAGTTCTTTTCTATTGATAATAATTATTATTTCAACTGCAAGAAATGAGAAAAGTAGCAAATATACATTATAAAATTCGAATTTTGAGGTTAAATGATTACCGTTTGATATTCATATAAATAAAAATAATAAAAAACATATCAATACTACAATAAATATTCTCTTTTGTCTATGTTATTTTTATAAATATTTTTCATTTTACTTTGAGCATTTTTCTCGGTAATTTGAGCAAAAGTCTAAATTTCTGAATCGTGTTTCAGTAATTTTTAGCTGGATGAAACAAACTCAGGTACAATTCTTCCCGCTAGGTCGCGCGCTTGTCGGTTCAGCCATCTTGTTGTATTCAGCCATCTTGCAGCTCCGTTCAGCCACACTTTGTGGTTCAGCCAACAAGCTGTTGGCGTGTATTTTGAATATGAATTTTTCGTTCCATCTGTATTTTTTCTGATTCTTGAATCAATAAAAACGAGAAATTTGGCTGAGAATTTTTAACTTCAATTGGATTATTAATTTTTAAATGAATTAAGGTTGTTATTAATAACAGCATCACACACACACACACACAAACATTTGATGGATTTCAGCCATCATTTCACCCATAATTACCGACTTTTCATATACAATGGTAACTGTAGGAAAAATTCAATGTGAAATACGTACGCAAAGTTCCTCTGCTGCACTCAAGAAACCATTCCGCCCTCGCCTACGGCTCGGGCGTAAACGTTTCTTTCGGTGCAGCAAACTGTCACTTTGTTCACTAGTTGCACAAATAACTATTCTGGTTTGATATTCAAGCGGTGCAAGAGTGAAAGAGAATAGAGCTAGTAGGGTACTTCGGCGCTACTCTAAATATAAATCAATATTGGTAACATTGAAAATGGGAGCACATTATTGAAGAAGAAGGTTATACTTCCAAATATAGTTTTTTTCTTTTCCGATCATTGAATTTTTTGTGCTATCCTAATAAATAAATAAATGTCGATGCTTATTCAAGCTGCAACAGTAGAAATCATTCGTTTATAGAGTTGAAAAATGAAAACAATCGATAGAGTTGGAAAATCAAAATTTACAGGTACGGAAACCACTCTTCAGTTCAGTTCTTTCCCAATAATTCTGTTCCATTCTCATCTCCATTGTATGAAAAACAGACTTCGTTTCAACAATTCCAAGGGCCGAACTCACGAGGCGTTTTTCAGACGTGTCGGCATGGCAAGACAGGATAGTAAATTCTGCAATTGGCTCATTCTCGATACGCCGACCTAATCAGACAGTAAGGTCTCCGATTGGCTGATTCTAGATACGCCAATCCAATCAGCCAATTTAAGAGATTCCTCTCCGCTCGTGTCGTGCCGATTATCTAAAAAAACGCCTCGTGTTTTTTGGTCCTAATATTTATGTTCAATTTATGACTGAGAGGAAAAATGGAAAGATTTGTAGATGGAATGTACACATGTACGCGGCTTTAATAGGGTATATAGAGGGAATAACTTTCATAAGCGAAGAAAATACATTAATAAAGCTAGATAAATATAGCTATCAATTATTAAATATAGCTCTCAAACTATTAATACAACTATCTAGTTCAGGTTTCATATCTTGAGTCCCATTCAGCTTCAATATCTATTTTTATGCAATAATGTCGCTCTCAAACTCGTTCGTTAGATGTTTATTGAACATTCTCGAACAATTTTTTGTGGATCGTCATTTCATGTTCATTTAACACATTGTTTTCATGTCAAACTCTACTAAATAAATTTGTTCAATTCTTGTCATCGATTCTTCAATTTTTCTTTATTTGTGGACTAAGAAGATTTTGACAGTATTTTGGAAGTGTAGTGTACAGAATACGATTCGAATATCATCCATTTACTATGAGATATATAGATTGCCTGTTGGGTGGTGGTATTTAGTGGGTCAAATCTCAGCTTTGATTTTATACCACAGTAGGCTAGTATTAATATGTTCGTTCAAAGTGGGATTTTCTTTGGGGATAGTCCTTAACCAGTAAAATTTATTTGTGTTTATGGAAAACAATGTATTGTTGGATAATAATTAGTGGCAAAATAACAATAAGTACTAAGTGATACGTTCAAAGTGGTATTTTACTCATAAAACATAAATTAATTGGTTGCTGTTCGTCCATCTATTCTTTTATAATTACAATTTCATGTAAAATTCTTCAGTGAATGAATAATCTGAAGTGATTGAATATACTGAGATATTGCAATCATTCAAATGCTAATGAATCTATTATTATTAAACGAAAATCCAATTTAAACGAATTTCCATCTAGCTTTTACCCTGTTGTCAATATTTGCAGAACCTATCAGAAGTCTTCGGGGTGAATTACAGCATTTAATTAGGATTTTCGTTTAATAATAATTTGAAGTGAATTAATAACACAAACATTAATGCACAAAATCAACTCATAACAGAATGCCATGAATAGGAGCTCTATGTATTTATAAATGCTCTATATAACTAGTGATAAGTTGTTATTCCTATTTTTGTCTGTTAGTATTTTTGCACATACTGATTGATTCAATAGAGCTAAAATGTTTGGCTGTACGAAAACTATGAAAACTTTACTGCCCACATTAATGTATATTCAGTACAATTTTTGTTATTTTATAGAAATTACTTGGTGTATGGGAATATATACTTTTTTGCTTTTGTGTAAAGACTAATAATTCTAGTTGGTCAGTAGTTTGTGTTTTAATGTGAATAAATCTGTTTCACAAAATTAGATAGTAGTATTATTCATAATATTGTGGTATCCATATTAGATTTGAATTTACAGTTGGAGAAATTGTTGTTTTTATTACATGTACGGTACTCAATGTTTTTGAATGTCACTTAATACTCTTGTTAATACATCTAAAACCTTATTTTCTGTTTATGTATAATTTAAATCACTTGATGGTTTCGAATGATTATGATCTCAGCATTCATGGAACTCTATTATTCTATTTCGTTATCAGAATTGCATTCTGATTCAAGATGGATATTAATTATTATATGATATCAATTAAAATATTAAATATTGCTGAATATTTTATTCATCCAATTGATGAAAAAGTGGTTGAAATATATTGAATTTCTGTTGTGAGATAAAGTTGAATAATTTCTTTGTAATGACTTTTTTGTATATGTTATACAATTATTATAAAAATTACTAGTAACGTTTTTATACTATTTTATATAAACCCAACTAGTGGTGTGTAAATCATTTTTACACTTGAAAATGGCATGAGTGCTCGAAACTAAATGTGTTTTTTATGAAAAAGTATAGAGAGGGTACTAGTAATTTCTATAATAATTAAACAATCATTCATTTATTTATACAATAAGTACATTGACAAAAATGATAGGGAGAGGAAAAATAAGGTAACCTTGTGCTATTCCTCTCCCAAATTTAGATAACACATAGTCCGAAATAGGTTAAGGGTGTGCAAAGGCTAAAAATAAACTTTCTACTCGTGATATTTTTCAAAGTTTTTCGATTTGTATATCATTAAGCTATCAAAATGGAAAAGTTTTCTCAGGAAAACATTTTTTTCCGATCATTACTTTTTGTGATATGAGCGCCTGAAGTTTGAATTTTTGGGACAGAACATTTCAATTTCGGTAAGATATAAATCGATGAGATTCAGATGATGGATTCTTCATGGTATTGTTGATCTAATAAAACAAAACCTTTCTGAAAATATTCATTTTACCAAAATTAACAAGAAGTTATTTTTGGTTATTTTTAGTAAATTGAATGACTATCTTAAAAATGGATATTTTCAGAAAATTTTTGTTTTACTAGATCAACAATACCATGAAGAATCTAACCTCTAAATCTCATGGACACATCTCTTACCGAATTTGAAATGTTCTGTCCCAAAAATTTGAACTTTACTTTCATATCTCAAAAAGTAATGATCGAAAAAAAATGTTTTCCTGAGAAAACTCTTTAATTTTGATAGGTTAACGATATACAAATCGAAAAATATCACGAGTAGAAAGTTTATTTTAGCCTTTGCACAGCCTTTCAAGTCTTGTAGTTCAATTCACAAATTTTTCAGTTTCAAGTAGCAATTCAAGTAGCTCTATTAAAATATTTTCTTAGAAAATATAATATTTCACAGAATAATATAAATAAATTTATATTAAATAAAATTTAAATAAATTTATAAAATACATTTCAAATCTATCTTTCACTGGTCTCAGAAAATCACTGAAATCGATTTATCAACATTTTTTATGTATGATTTTGTTGAAGTGCAACGTATTTTCAATTCAGTTTTCAGTTTTTTATAAAATAATACTAAAGCTATTCAATTCCTTGACCGATAAAAAATAATTGAAGCAAAGAAGAAGTGTAAACTTATAGAGTCCAACTCAAATAACAATAATCTGTTTATAAGTCAAAACAGGCAATCCTTGCACGAAAGATGATGATTATGAAGAAATAATGATTTTAATCTCAAAATAATGTTAATGTTAATTTTTATAGTCAATTTCGTTCTTGGCTCTTGTGTTTGTAATTTTTAAATCCTTAATTTTAAAATAATTTGTTCAAATTGTTGTTACAGGTCACGCCTCGGATGTCAAGTTAAGCTGAGTAAGGAACTGGGCAATTTTGAAGTGAAGCTTCCCAATTTCACCAAAGACCAACGCGAGTCCTAACGAGTTTATAGGTAGCTGTATATTGTTGAATAAAAAATAGAATACGAATGATAACGATACATGAGCATTGAACAATCATCGAGTTGTAGTATTGGGACTGATATTTTATACAATCAAAGTTGTGAAAGTGTGTTGCGGATGAGTAATTAGTGTTGTGAAAATCTCAAAGTTGAGAGGCATTGGTGCTTGATAGATTTACAAGATTTATATTTCTGTTTTAAAGATAATATTGAATTATTAGTAAGTATTTTAAATAAAGTTGAATGTGCATAGCTGTGAAGTTTCTGGCCATGACTGTAATCTTCATCTATGAAAGAAAGTACTTGTTCTTCCATGTTTGTTTCCAAAGTGATAACTCAATAAATAATTAAAATATATAATTTTTTAATGCGAAGAAATATTTTTGGCGTTTTACATTTGATTCTAATTAGCTTTATAGTGTCTTTTTACTAGAACCTCTCTCAATTTTACTAGTCAAGTTTTCATGGCTATATACTATTTGGTTAAAACTAATGATTTTACGTGAACAAATAAATTTTTTACATTATTTACGTGGAGTTTTTACTCTTTTAATTTTCGTATATAATTAATTTTTTGTTGTCCACTTCCTAGTCCTTGGCTAATTCTTGTATTTATAAAAATATGAAAAATCGAATTACCTCTTTTCAACTTTATTTCTTACATGTTTTGACTTTAAAGTAATTTTCAAGTGAAACTTAAAGAATGACTTTAAAGTCGAGAAACATGTTGTAAAAGTTAAATAAGGTACTCTAATTTTCAATTTTTATTCGCATTTTTGTTGTATTGTTAAATTTTAAAAAACGATTTTAGTGGAAATGAATATTCAAATGTTGATGGTTGAACACAAATTTCAGTATTGTATCAGAGTACTATATACCACAGATCGCTTTCTGTGTGGCGGAGCCATACTTGGTTTTTAAGAAAATTAAAATGCATTTATTAGTTTTAATTCTGTATCCTTTCAACTTTCTTTAACAACCAAATGCAAGTGGGACCTTGTCAACAAAAAAAAAAATTGTTTAGTTGAGAAAAATATTTCTCAAGAAAGAAACATTGTAATGTTCATAATTTTATCTACCTATAAAATTCAATCTATAAGGGCCCCTTCACACAGAGAGCGATCTGCGATCCTATCTATATCTTGGAGATCGATCCAATATAATTATAGATATTGATACCTATAGGATCTGCGATCCTATCTATATCTTGGAGATCGATCCAATATAATTATAGATATTGATACCTATAGGATCTGCGATCCTATCTATATCTTGGAGATCGATCCAATATAATTATAGATATTGATACCTATAGGATCTGCGATCCTATCTATATCTTGGAGATCGATCCAATATAATTATAGATATTGATACCTATAGGATCTGCGATCCTATCTATATCTTGGAGATCGATCCAATATAATTATAGATATTGATACCTATAGGATCTGCGATCCTATCTATATCTTGGAGATCGATCCAATATAATTATAGATACTGATACCTATAGGATCTGCGATCCTATCTATATCTTGGAGATCGATCCAATATAATTATAGATATTGCTACCTATAGGATCTGCAATACTATCTATATCTTGGAGATCAATCCAATATAATTATAGATATTGATACCTATAGGATCTGCGATCCTATCTATATCTTGGAGATCGATCCAATATAATTATAGATATTGATACCTATAGGATCTGCGATACTATCTATATCTTGGAGATCGATCCAATATAATTATTGCTGTGCTACCAATTTTTCCTTAAACGGTTGGAATAGCATTTAACACCTATCAACCTAAGGATAGTTGTCGGTTCCAATGAAATAGATTCTTGATAAACTGTGAACGGATCTATTGCCTATGAATGAGAAATCCAGTTTTCAGAGCAAATTAACTTATAATCTTCAGATGAAATTACACAAATACACAAAGAAACATATGTCTTAAGCCTAATTATTTCAGAGTTATTACGAACTAAAATACTTATCTAGTTTACAGTTGAAACACAGTGGCTATTGGCTTGAAAATACCAACCGCTATTTAATAATAAACTAGTACACAATAAACTTGTATAAAACTCAATTTAAAACATTAATAAATTCACTTAAACTGACAATAAGTCAGAGCACAAAATTACACAACAACAGCCAGCCATGTTTTCAGAAGAAGAAGGAACAGGAAAAAACCACAAGTTGCAAGTCACGAAGCCAACGCCTAGTTCAGTATCGATTTTTTACAGACACGTCACCAAAAAATTATAATTTACAAGTTTAGAATTCACATTCTACGTCTGTTCTCAATAAAACTTTATTTTGAAAATGTTATTTTAAATTTTTATATATATCTTGATTTAAATAAACCATTTATCCAGTAATTTGTTAACCCTGCCTCGGTGACACCATGGAACAATGCAACAAACATTTACGATAATAAATTCTCCGTCAAAAAATTTGTCCGTCTATTGATGACTCTGACATTTACTATAAAGTTCCATAGATCTCGAATTGAAGATTCGATTCAAATGTGAGAAGAAAAATGTAATATTACAAATACCCCCCTCTTGACATAAAAAAATTTTACTGTTTGAAAATTTAAAGAAAAAATTTACATTGACCCTAATGAAAATTGTTGAAATTTAAATTTGAGAACAGTAACAATTTTTTCTAGAAAAACAATACATGTCACCCTATAATTGAAAATTATTATAAAAATTCATCAATAGCGTTTGTTATATGTTTCCAAACAATATCTCAAAATATAGAATATCAATATTACTTTTGATTTAGCTTTATAATTTAAAGAAAAATATCTCAACAGAAAGTTTAATATGTAAAGAATAGATTTTTGAAATTGCACATAAATTTAATAGATAGAAAAATTCAATTTTTATTGCATAAAAAAAATTATGTATGTTGAATGAAAAATTTATTATTATTATTTATTTTTTTTTTTAAATGAATTGATGAATTGTTACATTTAATTTTCACATAAAATTTCAATAAATCAAAAAATGTTCATTTCTTTCACTATTGACGCGGTTGATTTTATTGATGCACATTTTGGAAAACAGTCCGTTAAGGCACTCAGTATGATTTTCAGTTAAGTGTGACTCCAATGTGATGACGTTAAGTGTTGGGCTGATCTGGATGCACGTAGTGTTGGGCTGATACTTGTAGTCGACTGATGCATATCAAACTCGATACAGGTGACATCTCAGTTAGCATTGCCTCATGCTTGTAGTAGACGGCTGCATACCAAACTCGATACAGGTGACATCTCAGTTAGCATTGCTTCATGTTTGTAGTAGACGGCTGCATTCCAAATTCAATACAGAGTCACATAAATTTTGTATCATATTTGTAATTATACAATGTACATTTCAGGCTTGAAATGACAATGTAATTCATTTTTTGGAAAAGAGATAGACGCTGCATACAGGATTAATTTAGGTGAGGATTAATTTAGTAAGGTTTGTTTTTTGATATTTTCAGCTTTCAAGGTTTAGAGTTCTGCATACAGGAATAATTTAGGAGAGGATTTTTTGAATCAATTCTTTCATGATACTGTGACTGTTCTTCTGAATTCAAAGTTGTGAATGTGAACATGGATGGCAATTACCTCCAGGTAATGCAGTAGTGTTGAAGTTTGAGATACAGAGTCAGCAATAAGCGTTGGCATTGCTATTGGCGTATGCTTTGGTGTCGGCTTTGGCATCGGCGTTGATATTGGCATTGGCGCAGGCATTGGCATTGGCGCAGGCATTGGCATTAGCATTGGCGCAGATTTTGGCATTGGCGTAGCTATTGGCATTGGCGCAGGCATTGACATCAGCACAGGCATCGGCGTTGATTTTGGTGTTGGCATCAGCATTGGCGCAGGCATTGGCATAGCTATTGGCATTGGCGCAGGCATTGACATCAACACAGGCATCAGCGTTGATTTTGGTGTTGGCATCAGCATTGGCACAGATTTTGGCATCAGCATTGACGCAGATATTGGCTTCGGCGCAGGCATCGGCGTAGATATTGGCGTTGGCATCAGCACAGGCGCAGGCATTGGCGTAGCTATTGGCATTGGTGCAGCATTGGCGCAGATTTTGGCATTTTGGCGTAGTTATTAGTGTTGATATTGTTGTAGGTATTAGTGTAGGCATCAGCATTGGCACAGATTTTGGCATCAGCATTGGCGCAGATATTGGCTTCGGCGCAGGCATTGGCGTAGATTTTGGCGTAGTTATTGGTGTTGATATTGGCGTAGTTATTGGTGTAGGCCGCAGCGTAGATTTAGGCGTAGATATTGGCGTAGTTATGTCACACTAGTTTGAAAATCACCCAAATGTTCTTAACACTCTTCATGGCGTTCACTTGTTGCTGATTTCGAGATTCACATGATAACTATTTCAATGTTAATGTCTGTGCTGTACCTGTTGTCTTAAAATGCTTATAAACTAAGAAGAAAAACTTGATTAGGCTATCCATACAATCTAATACACATGAAAATTATTTTTAAATATTTATGAAATTGAAATTTGTTAACATCTTATTATACAGTCAGCAATACATAAATTGTGAAATATGGACATATCAATGATAAATTAAAAAAAAATCATTCATTTTCATCTATTCACTGTTCAAATATCAAATTTTAATCCATTCTTCAAAATAGAAATATAATTTCATAACACCCTGTATCATTATCAAAATTGTAAAAAAAACATCAGATTATCACAACAAAATTTAATTTCAATACATATTTCAATAATTTCAGACAATTGGTCTTCTATTCACAATCATTTCATAATATATCTGCATTTCATTATCATTTAATATAACATTTCATTTATAGCATGTTCATTTCACATTTATGATTTAACATTCAGGGTTTCAAAATTATTTAGTTTTAATTTTGTTCAAAAATTGTATAAAAAGCAAATTATTTAATATTATTAATCATCGTTTGTCAGATACTATAGTTTATTTCGACTCTTCAATGTTCTAAACACAAACTACATTTCATGACAAAACTTTACTATCAATCATTAAACAAGAAACCATTCAAAACATCAATAATATTTTGCTTCAAAGGCAATCAATATTCATAATTAATCATCATTTTGCATCTATGGCAATCAACATAAGTAATCAACACAAAAAATATTATCTCATTACTGCCTCTCTAAGTCATAACCTCTGTTATTCCTTCTTTAGGCAATAATGGGTTTCCATCTCAAAAAACAATCACATACCAGCAAAATTCTAATCAACAAACCCCACTAAAAATTCTACATACACTCCAGCATCCATTTCAAACGATAATCAATCATATCAAAATTTATAGAACAAACAGTTTTAAAATTAAAAAAAAAATCAATTACAAAACACTTATTTCAATTAATAATATAACAAAACGTTTTAAATTGAACCAATTATTTTTTTAAAATAATTTAAAATTTAAAGACTGTATAATAAGTACAAACATTTCAAGATTATAATACAAAGATGATCAAGATGAATACTGGGTAAATAAGTTCCCTAAAAAATACAAACAAGAGAAAAGAAAACTGGGTAAATAAATTCCCTAAAACAATACAAAGAAGAGAAAGATTAATTAGAGCCTATCCTACATGTCAGTACTGAACTTTCATGAGGAAGTATATTTAATAAAATATACTACTATGGAATTTTGTAAATTCCAAGTATGACTCTAATTTGTTATAATTGTGAGCTATCACTCCCACAAAAACAACTGGTGAAGGAAAAAATGTGTTGACTATTGTGACTGGGTGGAAAGTTCCTAGATGTCTGTAAGGCAATGTGATAGCAGACTCTAGTATCGGACCACAAAAACAAAAGTATGCAAAAGTTTTTACAAACATTTGTTGTTGCAGTCATAAGGTTTTTATATCGCAAACAAGTAGGTCAGATAATTGAGTCCAGCCGTATGTGGTTCACGCCCACACCTCTAAAAGAATCACACCTACTTGTCTACCAAAAATCCAAAGTATTGGACAGCAAAGAAAAAATAAAATGCAAAATGGGTTAAAAGCCCAGAAGAAAACTATAACCTAATTACATATGGCTTATGGCACAATATGCAATGAAAGATGAGAACATGGGACATAATTGCTCTGAACAACCTAACTACCTAATATGATACCAAAAAAAAAAATAGACATGATTAAAATATGTAATACATGATGAAAAAATATACCGCAAGCAAACAATTATTTACACTACAATGGATAGATTTTAGAAAAGTTAAGTTTTATCAACAAATTAAAGATTAGGAAAATAAGCTACTATTTCAACTTCTAATATTATTTCAGAAAAAATACAAATTTAAATGACTATGGACAAGATTGGTTAAGATATGCATCATAGAAGAATTTTACTGAACATTACACAAAGACAGGAAAGAATCAAAAATTGAAAAGATTAAGGGCCAAGAAAATAGGCTACAGGAAAGAAAAAAGACACAATTATGGACTCTTACCATACACTGTGTAGCGATTATGCTATTCTGAAGCCCGGCATAACACAGGATTCCTAATCATTGTGTGTTGGGGAATACCCTTTCATCATGTGATTCACAGTCATCATCTTGTAAATAAGCAACTTGAAACAACCTTTGAATACTAACACATCAATGGTGACTTTGTGTTTTGTTTTCTTCAAGAACATAATTTTATTCATGGGTTCATTTGTTTCAACAAAGCCATTTTGCCCACAAAAGTTAGTCATGTTCACTTGAGAATGCATTGCATACACCTTTTCAATTCTCAGTTGAAAGTTGAACTCATCAACTTGACTCAAAGCAACATTCATTTTGTTTACATTGTTCCTAACCTCCACAGAAACCTGTCTCATGTAATCATTCACTTTGTTAATAGTTTTCCTAACCTTCAATGTAGCAATATCACTTTCATGATGGTTGACTTTCAGTGAAGACAACTCTCTACCTACTTCTTTACTCAATTTTACTATCTCATTAAGGTTGACTTTTTCAACAACAGTAACTAGGCCTACATTGTCAGAAACTTGAATGAGTTGATCTTGTAACTTAACACTACTATCATCCTGCTTCAATTTGTTTTCATCTTCATGATTATCACTCAATGTTTCAGCAAATTCTTGCTTCATATCATTAAACCTAGCATTTTGATTTTTAAACATTTGGTCTAACTTAGCATTTTGCTTATCAAATTTTGCATTTAACTCATCAAATCTAGCATTTAACTCATCAAATCTAGCATCTTGTCTATCAAACTTTTGTGTTAAGAACTCTATAAGATTTATATCATTTTTAATGTTTGCCATTTTGTAATATGCACTGATTCATTAAAACTTGATCTCTCTTGAACCGATTTCCCACTCAGCAACAAACCATTCATAACCTATCAAGATATCTATCCACTAATAATTTCTATAACCAGGGATTTCATGGTGTACCATTTGGGACATATTTATTTTGTAATTCGGTCCCACCACAGGGGTAACATTTGCCGTGCTACCAATTTTTCCTTAAACGGTTGGAATAGCATTTAACACCTATCAACCTAAGGATAGTTGTCGGTTCCAATGAAATAGATTCTTGATAAACTGTGAACGGATCTATTGCCTATGAATGAGAAATCCAGTTTTCAGAGCAAATTAACTTATAATCTTCAGATGAAATTACACAAATACACAAAGAAACATATGTCTTAAGCCTAATTATTTCAGAGTTATTACGAACTAAAATACTTATCTAGTTTACAGTTGAAACACAGTGGCTATTGGCTAGAAAATACCAACCGCTATTTAATAATAAACTAGTACACAATAAACTTGTATAAAACTCAATTTAAAACATTAATAAATTCACTTAAACTGACAATAAGTCAGAGCACAAAATTACACAACAACAGCCAGCCATGTTTTCAGAAGAAGAAGGAACAGGAAAAAACCACAAGTTGCAAGTCACGAAGCCAACGCCTAGTTCAGTATCGAATTTTTACAGACACGTCACCAAAAAATTATAATTTACAAGTTTAGAATTCACATTCTACGTCTGTTCTCAATAAAACTTTATTTTGAAAATGTTATTTTAAATTTTTATATATATCTCGATTTAAATAAACCATTTATCCAGTAATTTGTTAACCCTGCCTCGGTGACACCATGGAACAATGCAACAAACATTTACGATAATAAATTCTCCATCAAAAAATTTGTCCGTCTATTGATGACTCTGACATTTACTATAAAGTTCCATAGATCTCGAATTGAAGATTCGATTCAAATGTGAGAAGAAAAATGTAATATTACATTATAGATATTGATACCTATGGGATCTGCGATCCTATCTATATCTTGGAGATCGATCCAATATAATTATAGATATTGATACCTATAGGATCGCAGACAGCTCTCTATTTTGCCTGTCCCTAATATGTCCGCAGATTTTTCTAAAAGTGTACCTCAAAGCCCGCCATATAGACAACGATCCTACAGGTTCTAAGAAAAGATCCTAGGAAAACTAATAAGATCCTACCTAAGAAAACTACCTATTCTTAGGTAGATCCGAAGTTTATGTAACATCTAACAATATCTCAAATCGCTCTCCAAGGTCAAGCTCTATGCATGGTGTGAGATTCTACCAAATCTGAGATAATTTCGTTTTTCGCCAAAAAAAGTCCATGTTAATTTTCATAATATTTAGGCCCGGTTGCACAAAAGCCGGTTAAATCTTAATCATGATTAATTTCACGAGCACCAATCAGAGAAGGCGTTTTTGAAAAGACGGCTTCTCTGATTGGTTTTCGTGGAATTAATCTCGATTAAAATTCAACCGGCTTTTGTACCACCGACACTTAATGTAATAGTTTAATGTTATTTTTCATAATTTTTGTGAAAATTAAAAGTATCTTAAACTTGCTGAAACTTTGCATCCATATAATTATGCTTCTTTTGATGCGAGAATCACGAATCTGCCATCAGTATTACGGAATTCGCCGCCGTTCAAGAGATATAGATATTTTTATGTTTTTGTATGATACACGCTGTACAGTGAGAAATGTGTTTAGTTCTATAGTGAGGTCCACGTTATAATGTCAGTACTTGATTAACATTAGTGTTGCTATCTTTGTCTTTTACTAGATAGCCCTACAGTAACTATATTACCCACAGTATGGCCATTGGATTTTTTTTCCCGCCGCCGCCATGAAGATTCCAAATATTTGAATCTTACAATGGAGCTTATATGGGTTTATAAGTAAAATCGCTTGCTTTTACTAATTAAAGTATATTTTTGTGATTATTAACTTCGATATAATTTCTTTCATGTTTTTTCTATATTCCCAATATAGTTTTGGAACTTGAAATAGTAAATCGTAGATAATAGCGAGTAAAAATGAAAGGTAGGTAACGTAACCTGAAAGCTGAATTTCCAATAAAATAGGTACCATAAAACTTTTGAAATGTACGTCATGATATTGTAATAAATTTTGTTCCATTGAAAAATAATAAAGTTCTCATATATATTTCTAGAAGCATGATGGAACTCTCATCACAATAGATTCCATAATATTTAAATAGTTTTTTTTATTCAGCTAATAAGTCTGACGAAAATATTGTAAAGCACAACATTGAATATAAACTCTGGAAGAGCCAATTATTATAGCACTTGTACTACACTAGTACTACTTGATGAATTTAATAAACATGTAAGAAATTGAAAAATAACACACATAACCATTATTGTTTATATTTAGTTATATTTCTAATCTTAACCACTGCTCGTGGTAATGCAACTCGAAAATAATATCAATAGCTATTGTACCAACATGTTATGGGTAGGGTACTCAGTACTGAAGAGAATCAATCAGAGAAGACAAGACGCACTTTAATCAGCACTTAATCATAGTTAAATATTTCATAAAATGTTATATTCAATTGAGCCACAAAAATATTTTGAAATTGGATTATTTGAAGTTCGATCCAATAAATGGGATGTGGAAATGAAATAGACGAATAGACGAATAGACTCTTGAAATAGACGAAATTGAAATATATCTTTCTAAATATTTATATAGATCACTGGTTCCCAATAAGTTGTCCGCGAAAGCTCTAGAAGTGGTCCGCGAGGAGTCCGAGGGAAGGAAAATTGATGTTTTAAGATTTATTAGTGTTTTTTAAAGTTATATTTTTTGTCTATATTAAAGTATAATCAATTTCTCTTCGAAAATGATATATCAAACTAATCTTAAGTTCATAATATGTTACCAATCGGTAAAATAAGTGATAAGTTCCAAATTTCTAATGCTATAAGATAGGACTTGAAAGTTTGTTTGGAATCTTAATGGCGGATTTGTACCATGTGACCGAGCTAACCAATCAGAAGCGTGACAGTCAATGGCCATACTGTGGGTAATATAGTTACTGTAGATAGCCCTATCCTATTCTACCTCCGCAAAGTTGGCAGATCGTTTTTCAACAATGCAGCGTTATAAGGTAATTGATTAAAATATTTCTCTCTTATGAAGATGGATAATTAAATCATTAAAAAATATATTCTCTGGACGAATAGAATAATATAATTTATAATTTTCAACAAGAAATACCTAGTGATGTACTGTAGACAAGCTCTACATGGATACTAATCATGTGAACCCGGTTGCCAGGGTGACTGTTTTAGCAACGTACGTTTACAAGTAAATAGCTAGTTAGAGTTTTAAGAGATATGTTCAACGATGATGTTTTATTCTATTTTTATCTTGTTCAATATTGTAAACTTTTAATGAATAAAGTGTTAATTACAAAAGCACATTTACAACAATATAATATTTCATATATTCAATAGTAAGGCAGAGAGTCGGCAACGCTGTTGCCGTATCTTTCTCCACTGTCATTATAACGTGGACCTTACTATAGCTGCAGAACTCATCCTATATTGCACCTAGGAGCAAGTTAGGCTCGACATTTCTCAGCTCAAGTATGGACCGAGTTTCAACAGATTCTGAGATACGTTTAGTTTTCCAACCGTAAAGCTGTATTTACACCAGAGTTATTAACAAAATGTTGATAACTTGATCCTTATAGATTCTATTAGATTGAACATAACTTATCATGCACATGATGATACACATGATATGTGTTTGTCAAGTCCCGTTCAATCCAATAGAATGTATAAGGACTTAAGTTATTAACATTTTGTTTATAACTTTGGTGTAAACGCGGCTTTAGAATAGCAGAGTGAAAAGGAGAATAGCAATGAAGAAAAGTGAAAGATAAATGAAAGATGTGATGAATTCTTATTCTGTCATGCGAAACGGACATTCACCCTTATCATCTGCTGCCTTATACACTATTCTCCTTTCTACAACTCTCAATCTTTTTTTCTTTCTTGCTATTCTCTTTATTTCTACATTCTGCTTTTCCTACTGCTCAACAACATATCTTCTGGGTAACATTTTCAGTTCAAAAATCCTATCTTTCAAAAGTGACAGTATAGTTGATTGCGACCTTTGTGACCATGTGACCTCTCAAGGTCAACAATTGCTGGTCGGCTGTCATCCTATGTCTTCTTCTTATCACAGCCTCCCATCCTATGTACGACGTTCAGTAAGCCACAATTGAATGGCTCCCAGGAAGAACGTTAAGCGCCTAAATTTGAGTACTCGAGTTTGAGTTTTTTATGGGAAAACGTTCCTTGTGCTCTTGCCTATAATGTAGTGACATCTATTGATAAAAGTAAGCAAATAGTGAGCGACAGTATACATGTTGTTCGTGGCGTATACGTCTGTACGCACCTTTTGATATTATGAGTTGTGTAGCCTACACTTATATTTCAATCAAATTGTAGTTTGAATACACACCATGTTGTGTAATTTAATAAGGTACAACAACTCAAATCTCTTATTTATTAAACTATTTATAAATATTATCATGAATAATAATAATAAATAAATAAAAATAATGGATATAATGACTATCATATAATGGATATAATAATGGCTATCTTTCTCTATGATATATTACCCAGCAGAAGTCCGGATAACCGGTCATCCACATAACCAATGTCCGGATGATATTGATGCTATATGGTAGGAACATTTGAAAATTAGTATTTTTCATCTCTCAGAAAGCAGGAAAAATTTAATTTTAGTGAATAACTTACTCTTTATTGTAGAAAGCAGTCTTTTATCATGTTCCAATATGAAATAAAATAAAATTTTATTCTCTTCAAATAGTTACAAAAAGTGTGCTGTACATAGTACAGAATAATAACTGATAATAAGTTCTTTCATATTAGCTAAAATACATCATTAAAAAGTAATACATACAAGCTAACTTCTTGTATAATTATGTACATGATTTTAAAGTATTGAGGAAATAAATTCACAATATCAGGGGACAGAGCTTCGCTCTAGAGTGTAAAAGCTTAGACATTTTGTAATGAAAGATTGAATTTATAGTTTATATTATTATTTATTCATTTTCTCAGTCGTACAATTAGTTCTACAGTTATATGAGGAGGCACAACAGGCTTATGATCAAAACTGTCCCTTTTCAAATTTATACTTCAGTCCAAATCAAAATCTAGGCTAAGCTACTATCACTTATCAAAATAACAATTTATTCACACTTCAAAAAACAAACATATAAGTAATCAATTACAAATAGATATACTATGAATTCGATTTAGAATGATATACTATGTTTGCTACAATATTTGTTAATATACTATGTACTATTCTACACTAAAGCTGCGTTTACACCAAAGTTATCAACAAAATGTTAATAACTTAATCCTTATAGATTCTAGTAGATTGAACATAGCTTATCATACACATGATGAACATAAGTATTTGTCAAGATCCGTTCAATCTAGTATGATCTCTATAAGGATTAAGTTATTAACATTTTGTTAATAGCTTTTGTGTAAACGCAGCTTAACAGCATCTAGTTACTATATTGGACTTTCTGAAGTTAACATGTTTTCTGAAAAAAAGAAAACGAAAATAAGTTTTTCTTGCTGAATTTTTCTTCTCGTGAGATCAGCTGGATGATCCCACAAATGCACTCGTTCACTCTCTTCCATTACGGTATCGACAGACGTCAAAAATTCCAACTGTTTTTCTGAGGACGTATTTATCCTTTTAATGTATCCTTCAGCGAGTTATCCCAGGGTTGAGACCAGTGCAATCGAATTTTCATATCATAAACCGACTTTGTTCCAAATTTCGTGAGAATCGTTAGAGCCGTTTTCGAGATCCGGTCACATACATATATATAAACATCTAAACAGAAATTGCTCGTTTAATAGCATAGGAAAACATCACATAGGCTATTGCCAGTAAGGACGATTCTGGATTGTAAGAGATGAATGATTGAAACACTCGTGTTACAAAACTTTACACTTATTAGGTTTAGCTCCATACTTAGCTTAAAAATGAAGAAAATCAGAGATATTTTTGACCAAAAACCGCCTGATGTATATAAGTTATAATTGATGTTTTGCAAAAAATTATGAAATTTCAAAATAGCTCAAAATTTTAGGAATGAGAGTAAGCAGTAGAATGTCATCAAACAATACTTCAGTGCTAGTTGACACAGTAATAAAAAAACCACCTACCTATAAGGGAAATTAAAAACCACCTCTTTGCTTTGACAATGCTTGTTCAATGCTTTCGAGATTTACTTTACGGTGTTTTTTTTTTATAGATCAATCTTTTGAAAATTATGACCATTATAGTTTGTGTAAAATAAGTTGAGACCTGGCCCTCCATCCGACGAAATTACAAGGTTGCCAATTCGTGTAAAATTGCAACTTTCTCAAATTGGAAAAATTATTTCAATTATTTCTAAGAAACTTGCTCGCTTTCACCACCCACTTATCTTTTGAAACAAAAAAGTTTCCAGCATGTCGAAAATTTCATGTTATCTGCAGAAACGTCTCGACTTTGAATAATAAAATCATTAATTATTAAAATATAACTATAGGTCGGATAAAAATTATCCAGACACCAATAGAAAGGACGCATTCTCCCAGTTAATTTGATATAAAATTATTATGCATTACGACGCCCCATAATTCTGAGAGAAGTGATATTAAAAAGAAAAACAAATTTTCGCGTTGTTTTCAATTTTATCATAAAAGTTAAATCTCCTCTTAATCCTTCAACCCTGAAACTTTTCTAGCATTGCTAGGATATCGGGGATGATATTCTACATCCAATTCTGACGTTGAATTGAAAATTTGAGAAAGTTGCAATTTTACACGATTTGGCAACCCTATAATTTCTTCGGATGGAGGGCCATGTCTCAACTTATTCTACACAGACTATAGACTATGATTTCTTATAACTCTGTAATAATAAAAATAACTCGAATCTTACATTTAAAAAATTGCTGAATCATCAATTTCTACAAGGATTTATTGGCCTGCTGCTTTGGTTCTACTCTCACTCATTTTTAACAAAAAATTAACCCCATAATAAATCGATTTACGGAAAGAATCTATATTGCAATCAATATCTAGGCATGATGGTGCAGTGATGAACAAAACTGAAAATTTAATTCTATAAAAACAAGTTATCAGAAAAAATGGATACAATAAGAAAGATGAAAAATTTTGATTAAAGGAGATCAGGTAAGCAACGATGTAAATATCGCCACTGATGCACTAGTAGTTCTGTGAACAGTAGGCCTCACGCAGTATTCTCATCCACAAATACCTGATTGAAACTATAGACCTTATGGAAATACAGCAATAGACTGGCTTCTTCACACATCTGTGTAATCACTTGTCAGCTGATTTATGATGAATAATTCTATATTCTGATTTTTACTCTAATATTGGCGTATATGAAGGAAGCTCCTTTTTCCTTTTATATTGTCCTTGAAATGCAAAATTTCCAAAAACCTTGTATATACGTCGACGCGCAATTTAAAAAGGAACATACCTGTCAAATTTCATGAAAATCTATTACCGCGTTTCGCCGTAAATGCGCAACATATAAACATTTAAATATTCAAACATTAAGAGAAATGCCAAACCGTCGACTTGAATCTTAGACCTCACTTCGCTCGGTCAACTATATTGGTATAAGTTGTGACAATTAACAATCACTCAGCCGAATCCGAGCAATTCAAGATCTATTATTGTGGGGGGGGGGAGGGGTATAGAGTCGGCTGTTTACCTTTTGAGACAAACCAAACAGGACAAAAGAGAGCATCGGTCATTTTTTCACTCTCGGTTTTCATTGCCTCAATTCGATTCACCCAATTTTTTCTCTCTCCAATTCGGTCTGACGGTGGTGGTCCGAGACGACATGGAATCACCTGTTTTCTGTTCTCTTTTCCTCTTTCTTCTTTTTCTTTTTGCCTCATCCGGTGTCTCTAATCCTCCACTAATCCTGAACCCAATAATTTCGCCAATGTCATCGACACTGCTGTTGCCTTGCTTCAACTTTGCATTGTCATTCTCCATCTTCTGTTTTCTTCAGAGGACGTCCTGATTGCATGTCAAATCTCATTAAGACCGACTTGACCTGTCGCCATATTGGTTTCGAGTGCAATAGACGTGATGCTCTAATGGATTAGTTTTATCTATTTTCCTTCTCCACATTTAACCTTCTATCTCTCTCAATATTTCCATTTATAAATAAATCCTTAGTTGAATTAATGAAATTAACGTTTTGGTGGAGAGTTAGTGGGAAGGATATTTTGAATATTCTTTCCGAAGAATGGACATTGATATGTCCAAAGCTCCGCCAATTTATGTAGATGCATAACAATATTATCTATAGTTACCACAAATTGCTTTTTTTCATATCATATACAGTTCAATAATAATTTTCTTAGTCTATATTATGTAAATTCATCTATAATTTTGCTGTATTGTATATAAGTGTATAAGCCAGTATATATTGTTGTAATCTACATGAATAAAGTACTCAATCAAATTTCCCTTCAAAAGTTTGAGTTGATAGTAGCTACAGTACCATAATATTTGATTTCAACTGTAATAATAATATCGAGTGACCTGGCTGGCTCAGGTCTGGTGTCAGAGTTTTCAGGTCGCAACTGATCAAATTCAGGGCCTCTGACATGACCTAACGACTGCTTTTTAGGCAGCCGAGACCGACGGCTTAACGTGTCCATCCGAAACACTGTTCAACTGTGCAAATTTATTATTGAAGAATGGAAAAATATATTTCCCTGAATAAAATATCATCATTATTGGATATAATCATGTAATCCATATCAATATCAAATTATCATTATTAACAAGAATCAGACAATTACAGATGCACCGGAATGACTTTCATGCTATCTACTTTAGAAGGCGGTGGAAATATGAGACTTGGCAACCCTGAGTCCTATCATTTTCACTGTCTATAATGTAAATTTCACTTTAGAAATGTAGATGATATTGATTTCATAATATTTTATTCAGAGACGAAGATAGTACACTGAAAACATTTAGGCCCGGTTTCCGAGCTCGGGATTTAGCTAAGTTCTATACTTTAAACAGCTGTAGTCAGAAAATTGGCTTTCCGAAATGGGGCGTAGCCGCAGTCCACATTCAAATTGAACTTCGAAAAACTAGAAAATTGAACACAAAATAAAATAAAGAGAAAATAGTGTAGTGTTTCAGTTATTTTGGAATGTCTAATTTCGTCAAGGAAAAACGTTTCCAATTATATGAATGAGAAAATGAAGATTATCATAAAAACTACGACTACGCTCCGTTTCAGAAAGCCAATTTTCTGTCTCCAGTCTAGAACTTAGCTAAATCCCGAGCTCGAATACCGGCCCTAGGTGTTCTGCCAACTCAATTCTCACATCGAATATTTTTCACACTTCACCGTTCAATCCTATTTAAAACTCATCTAAAATAATCTAGCACTTTCTCCATCGTCTCCTCTACTTCTTATTTTTCTTTCTAATTTCTCTTCTTGATCTTATATTTATAATGATTACTTGAATATTGTTGTTTGCGATGATGATTATTATTCTCTTCTATTCTTCTTCTTCTTCTTCTCTTCTTCTTCTTTTCTTCTTCTTCTTCTTCTTCTTCTTTCTTCTTCTTCTTCTTCTTCTCTTCTTCTTCTTCTTCTTCTTCTTCTTCTTCTTCTTCTTCTTCTCTTCTTCTTCTTTCTTCTTCTTCTTCTTCTTTTCTTCTTCTTCTTCTTCTCTTCTTCTTCTTCTTTCTTCTTCTTTTCTTCTTCTTCTTCTCTCCTTGATTAATTCAAGATCACAATACGATGTTCTATTTCTTATTCTATAGTTCAGTTTCATAAGTTCTTCTCAATTTGTGCACATTCCTCCTTTCTCCTCTTTTCTTCCCTATTATTATCATTATTTTCCCTGTGATTTTTTCACTAGCTATCCAGCATGTTAAAATGTTTATTTCTCTTTCTATATCTATTTATCTTTCTACCTTTTCTCTTCTATCTGATTACCTTCTACTAGTATCCATATATTATATTATAATATCCATATATTTATCCATATAATATTCGATTCTTTCCCACATCAAATCATACTATTCCTCTTCAATTTTATGCGAATATTATTCATTATCAATTGTATTATGTATCTTTTCTCAATTGATAACTTTCTTCAAAGATTTTTCGTTTTTCTGCTGGCTTTTTCTTCTCTTTTTCAGTTTTTACTGGATCCCATTTCGCTCTATCTCCACCATGAACACGATCTCCCACTACTGGATTCCATCTCTCTCTATCTCCACTTGGACTCGATTTTCCACCACTGGATTCCATCTCTCTCTGTCTCCACTTGGACTCGATCTTCCACTACTGGATTCCTTCTCGCTTACCTCCACTTGGACCCGATTCTTCCACTACTGGATACCTACTCGCTCTATCTCCACTTGGACCAGATCTCCCACTACCAGTTCTTCCTCAATCTTCATCTTATTCACCATTAGGATTATTCATCACCGGAACTCCACACATCTACATCTTATTGTGTTTAGTGAATTTTTTTTGAACTAGTGCTTTAAATAGTGAAGGGAGCCGAACTGTCAAGGCATGCTGAATGCACTCGAATCAAGAGACTTTTTCATTTAGGTTAAGTTTTATCAGTTTCATCCCCATTTTCCCCGTCATGTGTCGTTCTGAGGTCGGTTCACGATTGGTCTGCTGCTTCCATGATGCCTCTCACTGACACGTCAGCTCGCTCGCCCTCAAGTAGGTATGATTATTTCAATAATAGTAATAATGACGCAGGTATGTTTCTAGCAAATAAGCTCCACTCTTTCAAAAAACTTTTCAAGGCTGCTCACCTTAACGTACAATCCCTCAGTTGCCACATTGATGAACTCAGAGCAATCTTCCGTTTTCAGGACTTCAATATAATCGGAATTTCCGAATCATTTTTGAAGCCTAGTATTTCATCAAATTTTGTTGCATTGCCTGGATATAATCTTTTCCGGAATGATAGATTAAATAAAGCTTGTGGGGGTGTAGCAATTTATGTGAAAGAAGGTATCAAAACAAAAGTTTTAATCACATCTAAACAAGAGTATTGTTCCAGACCAGAGTTTATGCTACTTGAATTATCCTTATCTAGTACTGATAAATTACTCGTTGGTATCTGTTATCGCCCACCAAAAATAGGTCATTTCACAGATTTCGAAAATGCCTTGCTTTCTCTTATGCCTTGTTATAACCGTATACTAGTTATGGGGGATATGAACACCGACTTGAACATGACAAATCGTAACTTTGACTACTTTCAACTGACTACAATTTTCCAATGCCTAAACATGACTATTTTACCTCTCGATTCAACTCATCATACTAATGAATCAGACACACTCATTGACCTTCTCATTGTTAGTGATCCCAATGAGGTTGTTCAAGCAGGCCAAATCTCAGTCCCAGCTATTTCTAGACATGATTTGATCTACTGTGTACTTTCCCATAAGATACCCAAGCCAGAACAGAAAATTATCACTTATAGAGACTTCAAAAACTTTGATGAAGCCGCCTTCCTGACTGATGTGGCTCAGACTCCATGGCATCAAATTGAAGCATTACCCTCAGTTGATGACATGGTCAAGACTTTCGAGAATTGGACTTTGACTTTGTATGACAAACATGCACCTTATGTGACAAGGAGGATTAATAGAAAACGACGAGTACCGTGGATGACTGAAGACATACTTAAGATGATGGGACGTAGAGACAAAGCACATAGAAAATTTAAAAAGACATTTGACTTGGACAGTTTGATAGAGTATAGGAGCCTTAGAAATAGGGTTAAACAGGAATTACGGAACTCAAAGATTAGGTACTTGAATTCGTTTATGACAAACAATAGACAAGACTCTAAATCACTTTGGCAGGGAATAAAAGAATTCGGGCTTGGCAAACAGAAATCGAATCCACAAATTGACTTACCATTGAATAATATAAATGACCATTTCGTTTCACACTCTAACCAACGCGACGAAGTTGTCATTGCTAATCACATCGATGATCTTGAAGAGCAGGTTACAAACTTAGATTTACCAATCACTGATCAATTTCATTTCCATCCAATCTCAGAAGAAGACACTTTCAGAGCAATTCAACGTATTCATAGTAATGCTACGGGTGTAGACAAAATTCCTATTAAATTTATCAAGAAGATGTTATTTGCTGTTTTACCAACCATTACATACATTTTCAACAAGTCACTTGAAGAAGGCATTTTCCCTGAAAACTGGAAGTTTGCTCTGGTTCGCCCTCTAAATAAAGTTCCATCACCCAATAAAGTTGAGGATTTTAGACCAATCAGTATTTTACCTGCATTGTCCAAAGTGCTAGAAAGACTCATTCATGCTCAAGTTGTAAAATTTCTAGACAACAATAGTAAGCTTCATAACTTTCAATCAGGCTTTAGAAAATTCCATTCAACTGAGACAGCTCTGCTTCGTGTCACTGATGATATAAGGTTAGCTATGGACCAAAGAAAATGCACCATCCTCACCCTATTTGATTTTTCTAAAGCATTCGATACTGTTGATCATACAGTCCTTCTGAATAAGTTGGCTATTCTTGGTTTCAGTCACAACTCGTTAGTTTGGTTTAAATCCTATCTATTAGGTAGGAAACAATGTGTATCTGTCGGTGACAAAAAGTCAACTTGGAAAAACGTTATGCATGGAGTACCACAAGGTTCAATTTTAGGCCCTCTCCTCTTCACTTTGTATGCTAATGACCTTTCTTCCATTATCAAATTCTCCAGTTTCCATACTTATGCAGACGACCTTCAAATCTATTTAAGCTGTCCCATAACAAAAATTAATGAAACAGTTGGAATAATGAATCAGGATATCAATTCGATAGTGGAATGGACAAAGAAAAATGGCCTTAAGCTTAATCCCATCAAAACACAACCCATTATAATTGGATATTCTCGTCTTATAAACAATATTGACCTTGAATCGATTCACAAAATTAGTGTAGACGGTAATGACATTCCTTACTGTAGCTCAGTTAAAATTTAGGCATTATTATGAATAATACTCTTGACTGGTCAGAACAAGTGAACAAAACTTGTAAAAAGGTATTCTCAGCCATGCATGCATTGAAGAAAATGCACGATATCCTCCCTAGAAACATTAAATTATTATTGGTTCAATCTCTCATCTTCCCACATTTAATGTATTGTAATTCTGTTCTTAACGATATGCAAGTCACTCTGAATGATAAACTACAGCGTTGCCAAAATTATTGTCTACGTTTCGTCTACTCTCTCCAACGCCATGATCATATCACCCCAGCCCACATTGCTAGTTCAACATTAAAGCTTCCCGATCAGAGGCTTTTTCGAATAGTCAAGCTTGTTAGAGATATCTTGATATACGGTAATCCGAACTATTTTAAAGATGATTTCAAATTTGTCTCTGAAGGTAGGAGGATAGATGCTTCACATACTAGAACCGGAGAAAGTACTTTAAGGATACCCAATCATCGAACTACTATTTTCACAAAATCCTTCTTAGTCAGTGCCTGTCGTGCATGGAATGCACTTCCTGTTTCTATCAGGTCCATCGAGAGCCGAGCGAGCTTCATCCTAACTTTAAAAAAACATCTTTTGGAACAAATGACTGAAACTGTCCGGCCCTAGAACGATCACATGACATCCATCCCCCACCCATCCACAAATACAAACCTTTAAACCATGTTATAGAACGAATTGTATATATATATATATATTATATAAACTCATGTTATTTCAATTATCCACTGCATAATGCTGTATATTACTGAAAGTTGATAACCCTGATCTACTTTCAGCCTACTTCATTTTATTTATTTGATCTTATCTACCTATATAATTATTTTACTCTATCAATTTTCTGTTTTTTTTCTCTTTAATATTCATATTGATTGAAACTTTTACAATATTTCCATTAATAAATAAATCCTTAGTTTAAATAACGAAATTAACGTTTTCGTAGAGAGTTAGTGGGGAGGATATTTTTAATATTCTTTCCGAAGAATGGACATTGATATGTCCAAAGCTCCGCCAATTTATGTAGATGCATAACAATATTATCTATAGTTATCACAAATTGCTTTTTTTCATATCATATACAGTTCAATAATAATTTTCTTAGTCTATATTATGTAAATTCATCTATAATTTTGCTGTATTGTATATAAGTGTATAAGCCAGTATATATTGTTGTAATCTACATGAATAAAGTACTCAATCAAATTTCCCTTCAAAAGTTTGAGTTGATAGTAGCTACAGTACCATAATATTTGATTTCAACTGTAATAATAATATCGAGTGACCTGGCTGGCTCAGGTCTGGTGTCAGAGTTTTCAGGTCGCAACTGATCAAATTCAGGGCCTCTGACATGACCTAACGACTGCTTTTTAGGCAGCCGGGACCGACGGCTTAACGTGTCCATCCGAAACACTGTTCAACTGTGCAAATTTATTATTGAAAAATGGAAAAATATATTTCCCTGAATAAAATATCATCATTATTGGATATAATCATGTAATCCATATCAATATCAAATTATCATTATTAACAAGAATCAGACAATTACAGATGCACCGGAATGACTTTCATGCTATCTACTTTAGAAGGCGGTGGAAATATGAGACTTGGCAACCCTGAGTCCTATCATTTTCACTGTCTATAATGTAAATTTCACTTTAGAAATGTAGATGATATTGATTTCATAATATTTTATTCAGAGACGAAGATAGTACACTGAAAACATTTAGGCCCGGTTTCCGAGCTCGGGATTTAGCTAAGTTCTATACTTTAAACAGCTGTAGTCAGAAAATTGGCTTTCCGAAATGGGGCGTAGCCGCAGTCCACATTCAAATTGAACTTCGAAAAACTAGAAAATTGAACACAAAATAAAATAAAGAGAAAATAGTGTAGTGTTTCAGTTATTTTGGAATGTCTAATTTCGTCAAGGAAAAACGTTTCCAATTATATGAATGAGAAAATGAAGATTATCATAAAAACTACGACTACGCCCCGTTTCAGAAAGCCAATTTTCTGTCTCCAGTCTAGAACTTAGCTAAATCCCGAGCTCGAATACCGGCCCTAGGTGTTCTGCCAACTCAATTCTCACATCGAAATACCTCAGTTCTTGAAGACATTTCGCCTTCAAATCTTCAGCTAGGCTACTCTTGCTACACGAATGCTATGATTCCTAGTCAATAACGCTCTAAACAGTACATTAAGCACTCGCGCTGTAACTGTATTCACATGAGTATACCATGTGAAACTTCAATGGAAGGAGATATAATATTTGCTTTCTTCTATCACTTTGGCTCTGTTGGTTGGCGTTGATTTGTATTTTTGTAAAGATAATAGATAAAAAAAGTTAATTAATTATGCTTTAATAGATTGCACCTTCCAATTGAAATTTCCTATAATTGTGAAATTGGTCAGTTTGAAATTGCTTTGTATTCAAAACTAGATCCTCCATCAGCAATCAATCCTGTCAATCAACAATCAATCCTTAGATACTCGAGATATAAATTTGAGATACTCATGAAATTAAACGTTTCTCTTGTAACCGGATCTATTGGATGGTTGATATAGCACAAAAAATATGCATCGAATGGAAATAGCATATTAAATAATATAATGGAAAATGGTTAATAATTATTAACCATTATTATTATCATAATTTCACTGATAACTGACTGATTACTGACCACATAATATAATATATGAAACATAATTCCAGTTAGGCTGGACGTACACCGGTTAGTCAAGACAAGACTAGTCACGTTTAGTCACAATACTTCACAAAGTTGCTTATGAATACATGTCTAATTGCATGACTAATCATTGTGCATAAGCAACAATGTGAAGTATTGTGACTAAACTTGTTTGATCATGTCTTGTCTTGTCTTGTCTTGTCTTGACTAACTAGTGTGCGCCTAGCCTTACTGAGCAAAACTACTTGAACGATATGAAGACTTTCTACTTTTTACTAGGTATAAACAAATGCGATTCCCAGAACTCCACTTTGAAGCCCATTTTATTTTTGAGGTACACTTTAAAGCCCATTTCCTGAGAAATCACGACTGTTACCTCAGACTATTGCAACAAATGTCACGTGTCCTAGCAGTTATTCCAGTTTGTTATCTGAAGAGTGCATTTAAAAGGACATCTTACACATGAATCCACTAGATGACCGGTCATGCGCTAAGTTAACTTTACAACAGCTGGCAAATGGTACCTACTATATCTAATGCAGAGTACATGACTGTATACTCTAGTGCATTCATTGCCTTTTGCATAAATAAGAGCGAGCAAATGCCGACAGTTAACAGTGAAATAAGATTGAGCAGCGGAGTAAATGTGTTCAATGTTTGGAGTTATTTACATGCAGCATCTTCAAGCAAAGTACATGTGAATCTTCAAATGAGTTTAAGTTATTTCCAAGTTATACGCATAAGTTATTTGACTGCTAATAGTGCTAATAGCTGCCACAGCTTCTAAAGTTTAGAGTAAATACAGAGCAGCTACCGTGCTGAGTAAGTAGTTAGTGATCTAGCTTCTTGTGAGAACTATGTTATAATGGCAGTGGAGGAAGATAGGAGATCAGCGTTGCCGTTTCACTGTCTTGTCATTGCCTTCTATAGAGGATAGCTGATACCGGTATATCTGATGTGATACTAACTATTATTGTTCAAAATAATAAATTTATATTCCATTCGTCATAAAATATATTCTTCAATGATCAAATAATAAATTCTCATTATTGAGATGGAATGTTTTGTAAATTAGTTATTTTTCTACATTGTTTACAAAATAAGTGAGCTAGAATATGCTGAGGACCTGAAGTAGGTATGCTAGGAATATAGCTCAAAATATGACCAACTGTAAATATGGAATAATGAATATGAAGGAAGAAGTGGTTTATATTCAGAGACAACGTAAACAGAGGGGGACGTATGTTTATCCAAGATCAGTGGGAAGTAATTGGACATGGCACTTTAATGAGCTTTGAATGAAAAAATAGGATAAGAGAAAAAAATTAAAATGGACGTAATATTGGGAATAGGTGCTGAAATAAGTCTGGGAAAGTAAAAAAAAAAATCGAAAAATGATGAGGAAGTGGAATATTACAAGAAAATCTTAAAACTTGAGGAATGATTCCAATTAATCAGCTCCATTATGAAACGAAGGAATTGAAAAGGAATCTATCCACTGTATGGGATAAATATCTTATATTAGGATATAATTCATCAATAAAACGACAGAGAATACGGAGACAAAATCTAAAAGATTTGGAAGATGTCTGATATGTATTCTAAACAGTAATTTTTCAGAGTAAAACTCGTGCAATATACAATTTGTCTATTGAGTAGCGAAAATGCTGTCACATTTTCCACGAAATATCAGGAGTGAATAGCTCTTAGATTATTATAGGAAATCACTAGTATCATTTATTATTTTTGAAGAGACAGATTCAAGGATCTAAAGGTTCAAAGAACCCCACACGTCAACCGAAGCTTATTGTGTTCCCAAGTAGTATGTTAGTTAGGCAAACCAATACCTGTGTCCTTGACAAGAGCCAGGAGTTTTTCACTATGCTAACATCCCATTCATCACCTGGTTGCTTGTCGCAATCCAATGTGATATGCTTGGCAGTCTCTTCAGACTGATTAGTCCTCGTGACCAACGTGAGTTTCACTCCTGGCCTTCTCTGTAGGTCCTTCCGCTGAGGAAGGGGTTGCCTCTAGGGTACCTGGCCACCCCTGACTCAGCCTCTTGACCCACATTTGTGCCTGGAGTTTCACCCATCTCTGGTCTCTTGGGCTTTTTTCTTTTTGCCCCTTCGAAACTACGGAGGGTCAAAAGCCTCACCTCTCCCAAGAAGTTTTGCCTAAAAGGCCGCCCTTCTTTGAGCAGTGGTGAGGTTTAGTCCCTCTACCCACAAACTCGTGACCTACGTGAGTTCCACTCCTGGCCTTTTTGTAGGTCCTTCCGCTGAGAGAAGGAACGCCAAACTGCCTTTAAGGCGCCCGACGCCCGGCCACCCTTGACTCAGCCTCTTGACCCACATTTGTGCCTGGAGTTTCACCCATCTCTGGTGTCTTGGGTTTTTCTTTTTGCCCCTCCAAAACTGCCCTGATGGGGCAGATCCCGTGTGTTTGAAGGCAAGGCAACTTCTGGAAGTGCCTTGGGGTCCCTTTTAGTCGCCTCCCACGACAAGCAGGGATACTGTGGGTGAATTCTGGTTTTCAACACATTCTTGAGTACGATGTTCGACTCAAAGCTCCCCCAACCCACAGAGGGCAAATCACTAGTACCCTTGTTTGGGTTTCTATAATAATTTAAGATTCAAGTAACCCTATTGAAGAAGTACTTTGTTAGCTGTTAGATTATTATGATGGGGCAGTGTGACCATAAATCACATTCATTCATAAAACAAACATTCTCCAACTAAAATTTTCACATCAATCTCGTCATTGTACATATTATTATAGTCTTGGGAAGATGGTCCTCCCATTAACGCTCCACTGTCCCTGTTATTCAGCTCAACAATAATGGAATTATCTCATCATTGCTTACGGTATTTAAGCTGCGCACTTTGCATAATCAAATAATTCAGATGCGACAACGCTGCACACTGACTATGAAGTTAGCAGTGGTCGCGAGTGGGAAGCAGAGATGTTATTCATGACAGTTTCAAGTGAATCTCGTCATAAAAGACTATGGCTTCCTGCTATATGGCACGAAAAATATTAGTGTGAGAGTAGGATAATGACGATATGCATGGTGATGATTTATAATGCAGTAAAGCAGTTCTGCTCACAGTGGAAGTACTTGTGAAGGTTATGCAGACGGCTGTATCAGTTACTGTAACAGTTTATGAACAGTTATTCAAATTGGCTGCTCAGGCCTCTTAATAACGATATGGTGAATACTCGAATTAATTCAAGTAATCTAGGTAGAGCATGTGACAAAGATAACAGTAACAGTACACTCTTATTCCTAAAAATGCTACTGCTAATATTATCTTTATTTAATAATTTATAGATACATTGATACATACAATATCATTCTCAATTATGAATGATTGGTAAAGGAACAACAGGGTTAAAGCCCACCACTGTTACCCAAATTTAGATAGAAATTGTCCAAAAATAGGTTATGTTTACACTTCATGATTTTTGTACAATTTTGAGTCAGAAATATATATAAACTAGGAATCTAGAATTTAGAAAAGTTAAAAACCAATGTTTAAACTATTTTGAACTAGCAGATTACCCGTGCTCCGCGAGGGTTTATTAAAAACTTGACCAACTGAAATCTTGAAGAATTTGAAATAGGCCTATAACCATCCTCGGTAAATCAACAATCTATATGCGAAATATCAGTTCACTAGTTCAGACGTGATAATGCGTCATTAGTGAATTTAATATCCCGTACGCGTATGATCCTATTCTTTCCTTTATTGCATTATAAATATGGTGGATGCTCGAATCAAATCAAGTAATCTAGGTAAAGTATGTGACAAAGATAACAGTACAATGTTATTCCCAAGGATGCTGCTGACACTATATTATTTTAAATTGAGGAAAGAAACATAACTGGGCAAATGCTTGTTGGTTCATCCAGAATTTTGTAATTAATTATTGTCAATGAATAATAATAATGAATATGAATAAATGAATGTTCTAATATTTTATATGAGGTTCGCAAGTACCGGTAGTCAGTGGCGTCCAAAATGTTCATGGAAGCTTTCCATTGTTTAATGATTTGATAGATGAAATTTGTGGAGAAAATACTACTTTTGTAGAAGAAGAAGAGGAAGAAGAAGAGGAAGAAAAAGAAGAAGAAAAAGAAGAAGAAAAAGAAGAAGAAGAAGAAGAAGAAGAAGAAGAAGAAGAAGAAGAAGAAGATGATGATGATGATGATGATGAAGAACCAAACTGCATATCTCAGCAGTGCAAAAATAATGGTATTCCATCACGTCCTTGTACCCTTGAACTTGAAGTTCTTGCAGAGCTTGGAAGCGATCAGCTGTGTCTTCCTCCTCCTCCTCCTCCTCCTCCTCCTCTTCCTATTCCTCCTTCTTCTTCTTCATCATCTCCTTCACCTCATCTCCCTCCTTCTATTCCTCTTCCTCTTCCTCCTCCTACTTATCATTCTTCTCCTCATCCTCCTCCTCCTCCTCCACCTCCTCCTCATTTTTCTAACTTCCCCTTTTCCTCCGGGGTCGTTGGTCGACGACATTCATAGATCCACCACCATCCATCTAATCTGTTTCTGTGCAGAAGACAATACTCGACAAGGTCATAAAGCGAGGAACCCAGAGCAGGCTGAAGGCCGTTAAACCGACCGTTAAACCCAACTCCTCATAATCCGTGTAAGTACACCGCAGTACACCAACCAATCGTCTCTGTCCACTCCGATGAGTTTTGCTTCGGGAATTTAGCTTCAACTTCACCGTTCCAAGTATCAAAGGTTGAAACATCCATACTCTGTACAAAATTATTTTTGACTTGAAGGGACATGCTCAGCAGAGAAAGGTAGTGATACAGCGGCGCGATGTTACCGTTCTGAACCGGCCAGCGTTCTCTAATTTCCAATGAGTGTTCAGCTGCTCATAAAATCAAATCAAATCAAATGGTTCTTTATTTGACATCAATAGGCTACAATAATTTGAAACAAAACATTTCTCCAATCATGAACAGTAAATAACTATTACAGCATAGCATAATTTTTACATTGTAATATAAATAATAAACATTATTCAAAATTGCATATCATTAGTCATGATACGCATACGGATGTTTCCTCTCTGGAAGCGCTCAGTCGACTGAGTCTGATTGACAAATTGGCAACTGCGCTTCTTCCTATGACTCTATTCATCACTGTAATTGTGTGATCTCCCTTCATTTCTCTGCGCCGCATATTCCTCCAAGTCAAAAGTAATTTTGTACAGAGTATAGTGACCAAGACGACAGAAGCCAAAGATTAATATAATATTGAATCCTATTCACTATCCATGAGCAGAGGCTGCAGTGCAAGTGACATCGTCTGAAACATCATTCTGGGTGACAAATATTACTTTCAATCAGTGTCTTCTCAATACAATATGATCAGCTATTCTTGTTAATAATGATCAATTATATCTATTCTATAATAAAGGAGAGAACTGGCTTATACACTTATAACATAGGAAAATTATGTTTGACGCATTATTACGTCTGAACTACTGGACTGATTAACTTGAAATTTTGCATATCGATTTTTAATTAACCGAGGATGGTTTTAGATCTATTTTTAATTCTTCAATATTTCATTACGTCAAGTTTTCAGTTTCTCAAGTTTTAAAATAGACCATTGCGGAGCACGTTAATTTTCCTGCTAGTCTCAAATATATTAATTATTATTAAACGAAATCTCAATTAAATGCTGTAAATCACCCCGAAGACTTCTGCTACTGCAAATATTGACAACAGGGTAAACAGCTAGATGAAAATATATAATATATTCAAATATATTAATCGTATATTCAACAGGAAAAATTATCTTCGCATCATTTAATAATACATTTTCATAGTAATTAAGATTACATTATGGTAATTCACATATTTCTTCGTAGCTCACGAACGATTTGGCAATGCTGCAGAGATAGAAAATAATGTAGCTCTCTGTTTTGTCTGATGACAGACAATGATAGCAAACTAGGGGCCAAGCCATATGAAGCGTTTTTTAAGGCGTTTTCAGACGAGTCGGCATATGGCAGGAATTTTTTCGATTGGCTGATTATCAGTAGTGATTCTCGAACGCCAACCCAATCATTCGAAGAGATCCTGCCCTGCCTACTCGTCTGAAAACCCCTGAAATAACGCTTCATATGGCTTGGCCCTTGAAATTAGGATTGATAAAATCAACCCTCACAAAAGTCAAATGAGAATAGATCTCATGAACGGAGCAGATACATCTAGTTGTGAGTTTCACACTATAAACAGATTAGAAGATTTGTATCAGTATTCAAATATTAGACATTATTCAAAAGATTTGAACCTTAATGTATATGTGCCAAACTTGATTTGAAAAAAAAACTTTATTTAGTATACATAACTTGGTTTTTGTAAAATACGAACATTAGATGCAGAATTATAGAGGTGCGAACATAACGAGTAAGTCGCGGTCGATGCCACGATATAACTAAACAGCTGGCAATGATAGAAACATTTCAAATCATTGATAATAATATGATAGATATATAGAAGGTCGATAGCGAGCTGAAATCTACATATCGACCTGACCCTAGTTCGTACACCATAGTGAAGTCCTCGTTATAATGACAGTGTTTGATAAGCAATGGTATTGCTATCCTTGTCTATCATTCAACAAAGAGGATAGCGCTATCTCTTTCTCGCTTTGCTTTGTTGCCAGATCGTCTTTTAACGATGTAGAAATAACAATTAATTAACAAAATATTTCATCATGATTATGAGAATTCATTATGGAATTATTGAAAAATATCATTTCTTGCTTGATGAATTATAATATTGATTTTTTTTAACAAGGATGAAAAGTAAATAATATATAACTATCGATTATCAGCTGTGCTTCTAGTGGAGAAGATTGTTTTAATTTTCGGAACAAAATACTGTATTTCAAAGTAATATTTATTTTACAGTTTTGATTGCTAAGTAGAAGAATTTTTGTTATCAATTCGGATCTTAATATTCCTAAATTCAAAATTAATTGTTTTAAGTGTTTGTGTTTTGTTTCAATGTGGAAGAAGTTAGTAAAGAATTGAACAGTCGCACATAACCTTTATTTGGACAATTTATTTTATGAAATTGGGATGAAAAGAAGTTTTGGGCTGTAGTCTGTTTCTTTGTCCTCAAGTTGATTGTAAATGATGAAAAAATAAATATTACATTAATAAACCTGCATCAGCTACCGTCTATAGAAGGCATAGACAAGACAGAAGATTGGCAACGTTGTTCTCCTATCTTTCTCCACTGCCATTATAGCGTGGACCTCACTATAGGTGAGCTTACCGTATATGAGTAGGTCTAATTAATGCATGCCAATCCTAAGGTCATATTAAGGTCAATCATAGCCACCTCTCAGCCAGCTAGAACTAGATGCGATTCAATAAATTTAATACCATTATATCATCTGTGATATAATGAGAAATTCTATTATTTCTATAAGAAATGAGTCCAGATACTCTCTGCTGCAGCTCATCATGCAGGGGATGATAGAAGGAAGGAGAGGACCAGGAAGACGAAGGATATCCTGGTTATTGAATGAAAAAGACTAAGAAATTGTCAAAAAACCACTGATTTATTCAATAAATTTATTATTAAACAATTTCTTAGTCTTTTTCATTCAATATGAATAATTACCACAATATCAACTTCTCAACTACACAAAAAAAAAAAAAATCCTGGTTACCCAACCTTAGGGAATGGACCGGGAGGACATCTGTTGATTTTTTCCGAATTGCTGTCAACAGAGTCAGACTTGCCCTGCTGGTCGCCAACGTCCGAAACGGATTGATTGATTGATTGAGTACTTTATTTATGTAGATTACAATATATACTGGCTTATGCACTTATATACAATAGCTTACAATACAGCAAAATTATAGATGAATTTACATAGACTAAGAAAATGATTATTGAACTATATATGATATGAAAAAGCAATTTGTAATATAATAACTATAGATAATTATATTGTTATGCATCTACATAAATTGGCGGAGCTTTGGACATACCAATGTCCATTCTTCGGAAAGAATATTAAAAATATCCTCCCCACTAACTCTCTACCAAAAACTCTCACGGATAGCACACTACAAAAATAAGATTGTATTGAGAATAAGATGTTTACAATAATATTGTAGTTTGTTAAGAATAAGATGTCTTGACCAACATTACACAGGTAGTCAAGTTGATTACTACAAAAACTCTAAGATTATAGGAGTGTCTAAGATGCTAAATCTGTTTTTTAGGCGAAACGCTCTAATCTATGAGCGACAATAATGTGACGCTTAATATATCAAGCAACAATATTGTGAGGCGCTATCTATTAAGCGACAATCTAGTGACAATCTAGCATCTTAAGCGACAATCCAGTGACGCGCCGACACTGTCAAGGTGATTGTCGATTCTGAAGATTGGTCACAGAGCCACATCTCAATCCTGCTCACGCACTAAGCTCATCGTCCACCCAATGACCCTACAACTTCTCTTTCATTATTAGCTAGCAAGCTAAAGTGAGATCAACTTTAAACTGTCAGTATATTAGTTACATGGGGAACATTGACGTTATCTATAACCAACGCTGACTGTTTAAATAGTAAAAAAAGAGAATCTCTCTCTACCCAAGATGCTCCTCCTTGCAATTCTTAAAAATAATCATCAACATAATCATCACCCAACAAAAGCGAAAACGTGACATGACGCCATCAATATCGAAAAGCTAATTCCAAACGTCAACATTGACATGATTAGTCGATAAACGACTTTTGGACTTGAACTTGTAGCAAGTGATTATCTGCTGTACGTCCTTGAACAGGGATGTGATGCACCCCTAAAAGGTTCTCACGACGACAATAATGTCCGTATTACGTGACAACTTTGATTGACGAAGAGCAAAAATGTTTGTAAAATATTAGAGATGCTCTAATCAACAACAGGTGGAAATCGAGAGTAATAATTTGATAAAAAGAGAATGCGAATTTATCATGAGTATCCTCAGATCTCGCCGGTTTCTTGTTTGAGGAATTTAAACATTTTATCCAACAAAAACCCATATTGCGATTTCCATGTCTAGTAAACTATACAGGAATTAATGATTTGTGAACTTCTTTATTGGAACATCTGAAGAAGGCACAGTATCTCATGCTGTACCAACACATTCATCATGTTTTATTGATTCCAGTGTACTCGAAGTAAGTTTGTATTCTTCATTTTATGTCGGTTGTATCATATAGTACAGCAATTTGATTGTCATGAATAATCAATTATGGAGGATGAATCGATTGATTATCACATGTTTAAGGCTGTTCCGTACACTTTTTTATATTCAAATTGGAAAATCTTTTTCAATATAATCGTTAAGATCATTATAAGAGTGAGAAAAAGTGGTAACTGAAATTTTCAACTGGTATTGTTGCCAATTTCTTGAAAAGCACAGCAACATTTAACTATGTTTTCTACAGAAAAAATTGACAAATCTCTCAAGAAAACTATTTGTGAACAATATTTTGTTGACAACTCTGATGTAAACGTGGCTCAATATTCGCTTTGTTATCAAAAAGGAAGTAGGCCTATCATTATGTATCAAAGGATACATCCTTTGGAGTGTGTTCAAAACAGATTCTTTAGATATTTATATTTTAAAAAGTTCAACAATACATGCCCCTTCGACTTTCCCACATCACAACTCAGAATGATGTTCGGTGTGGAATCATTAAAATTGAGATGTGATTTTAGTATGCTTTTGTTCGTTTTTAATGTATTCAATGGCAGAATCAGCTCAATGTGTTATCACAGAATCAGCTTTCCCAGTTAAATGTGTACATTTCTGCAGTGCCTCGCCGTTCCAGTTTTAGATTATTTATACCTTATTGCAACACTTAAAATCATCAGAACTCTTCCATATATAGATCATCATTCATTTTCAATTGCTTCTCGGATCATCTTGACCTGTCATTCGGTTACAGTCGCTTCCGTAGGGATTGTAGGCGACTTCTGCGAGTGTGACTGTCGAGTGTTTTAATGTGTCTCTTGTCTGTTGAGTTGATGTTGTATATATATATATTTTTTTTTAAATCCACTTTTGTACTAGTCCTCAAGGGTATGATTAGTACTGATTCGGTTTTTTTGTTCATTTCTTTTTTTTCTATTACTTTTCCTCTTCTTTCATTGTAATTTTTCAATATTCTTCTTTTCTGTACTCTTACTATGTATAATGAACTATTGTAATTGTGTTGTTATGGAAGCAATTTTTGGGAGAAATCCTGTATGCTTCCATGTTTTTCATAAATAAATAAATTATTGCAAAAGCATGTATACCACACAGCAACAGACATTTTCAAGATTAATTACTTTTGAAAAAGTCTAGACTTGACAAATTAAAAGGTGCCAAACAAGAAATCCAAATTAGTCGAGTATTCATGGTGTTTTCACAGAAATCGCATTTTAATATCGTATACCGTACCAAAAATGAATCATAACAGTTCCGTTTTTATAACAAACCTAACTGGTACTGGCATGCTGTTATTTGTGAGCCAACTAATTTCATTAGAGTTCATGCGTTGTTTGTATAATTAACTAAAATTGTTTGAGTTGTTAGCGTGCGTTAGATGTGAGACAGAACACAGTTAGATTACATTCCTTCAGATCGCGTTAAAAGATGTCTCTCGAGTAGGCAGACACAAACCCGCTAGGTACCATAATCTACGTAGATCGACTTTTTCAACATTTTTTACGAAAATAATAACCAGACTGGCCCACTAATATCACACTAGCGTGTATAATAAGCTTTCTTGTTACATCCTTGTAGGCAGACATCTTTCTCTGGAGCATTCGAAGCTACAAAGATGATCTAAATTCAAATGATAGTGATCATCTAATTTTGATCATAAGCGGTTCAGTTTAGTTTGATCAGTTTAGTTTAGTTTTATTTCATCCAGTGACCTCCTGTGAAAGGGGTTCAATGATTTGTCAATTTTTTACTAAAATTAAGTTTCCTAACTAAACGAATTGTTAAAGTTGAAGTCGATTCTCTGGTGCCGGCAAAGTGATCGTGGAATTCCTAATAAGTTGTTATCTATCACTTATATATTCATTAAATTAAAATCCTTGAATCAATCAATTGATAGCTTAGCTTTTGGATAATTTTGTGAAAGGTTATTTATATTTTATCAGAGACAAGCATTCAGCCTTTGGTGTTGTAGCGCACGGAAGGCAAAATAAACAAATTGAAATAATACAAAATAGGAAATTGTTTGTTTACACCCTGGTTGTAGTGAAGTTGATTTTGTGGTAGATATCCATGTTGAATAAAACGACTTGAAATTGTCCCTACCGTACCACTTATTAATTGTAACAGTCTCAGAAAATAGTTCCTGTTGTTACACCATTATCAATCAATAGTAGACTGAATGCTTGAACATCGAGTAGCAGAATAATACAAAATGTAAATGAGCTATTCAATTGGCCGTTGGTTATCGGTTAAACTTTCAAGCTCTGTCATTGGTCGAGGTATATTGGCCTGTCATTGGCCCGATCCCATGCTTGGAATTCAAGTGCTCCGCCTACTGTGAGCGTGTCTAGTGTGAGCCAATGGCAGAATTAAACCTTGATAGGTCGACCAATCATACGGCCTCATTAACAAATTCTAATGCTCGATCTTTAAACTGACATTTCACTAGTAATAGGTTATCTTAATAGCATGGAGTTGGAGGAACTAAACTCTAATCAACTTATGGATAATTTTTTGAAAGGTGGTTTTTATTTATAATACATAATCTAATTAGATACATGATCTATTATCTTAATTGGATTAGATAGCATACACTAGATTAGTTATTCTATTATAATGGTGTGACAACTGAAACTAGTCTCCATGAAATATTGTAGTAAATAATACAATTTTAACTTGTTCTATATCCAACCTGCATTCATTTATTTATTTCATTGACAATTACAGATCATAATTATAATAAATATAATATGATTGGGACAAGACAACAGGCATAGCCCAAAACTGTCTTCTCCCAAATTTTAACAAATAAAAGTTTCAAAAAAGAATAAGGTTAAGATTTCAATTTCACTTCAAAAAGTCCAATTTCCACTTCAAAACTAATGACTAAACTAAAATTTTGAATTTTGATATTTAAAATCATATTTAGCTTTATAATATACTGTGCGTTGTCGAAATAGATGTTTTTGTTTTCAAAATATTTCTTAGTTATTAATAATTCAGGAAACATATAGTGTTCTGAAAAAAGGTGCCCATAAGTCAAGGCGAGATTCTTCACATCAAAAGAAGAAAAAAAGTTATAATTAACAGAGGTCCGAAAATACTTAGTTACCAAGTTATACAGAGTGGAAGATTTTGTCTGAATTTCTGTACCCCTGCTGAAACGAAGCACTACGGGTATTTGTTGGCTGGTAATTAAGATGTACAATTTAGCGTACTTTATGTAAAATGTGCTGAGAAATTGAATAAAACCGTTTCCAGATTTTTAGCTACAGTAATTTTTAAGATATGTGACGAAATACGCGAAACTTGGTCCCGAAAAACAAGTTCCTTTAGGTTCTGAAGCAATTTACCATGTTAAATGTCCAAAAACACATTTTTTTTCTACAGAGCTTGTAGAAAATTTAATTTCGAATAGAAAGATGCAGAATAAGTATATAATAAACGAACGCAACTTTAAAAAATGAACCTTAATTACATACAAAACGCATCAAAAATAGAGAGCTTTACAGATTTTGTCTAAAAAACAAAACCAAAAATCTCCGACTATCAATCTTAATAAAACACAAATTCCAACTCTAAGCCCAATATCAATGATTGTTCTTCCAAATTTTTCCAGCTCCAGTACTGAGATCAATAATTTCTTCGTTCCTATCAGAGTTTGTTTCACAGCATCGTATTCCATAGGTACTCTTGTCCTAGCCAGGAGCAAAAAGGTTAATGCACCATGTATCATGTACCAAATGAACCATGTACCATTTTTCCTCGACGGTACTCATCCATGGGAAGATGACAGATCGTTCTGTAATACATTATGTATCTCAATACATGGTACCTAAATTCATGTATTGATGTCTGCAGCCCCCATACAAAAGACACCTATTATCATCTTCTATCGATGATATGTTTGGAGAAAAGTATTCTAGACACTAGACCATGAAGAGTGAAGATTGCTGGGACAGAACTGATCTTACTCAACTTTATTGCTATTTCCTACTTCTCGTTTTTGATCTCTTGTCATATTTCCAGACATCTTTCTACAAGAATAGAAGATGTTCGTCATCAAGGGTCAATAAGATCTAGATATTTCAGTCGCCATAGTTTTATAATAAGAGTACAATGCATAAGTCGCTTCATATATTATTATTCATATATTCTAATATAGCCTATTTTAGATAAAGATAGTTCAGGTTGTCGAGAAATAGATTCTCAGTTCTTATCAAATAAAGCTTATGGACTCATCATTGATTATTTATCCTCGTAGAGCCGAGTTCTCAGTTAAAATTGTGTGACTTAATGTAACTTTAAAATAGGTAGGCGTAGCTGGCTGCTTTGCATTCTTCCACAAGCGAAAATGCACCATCAAAAAGAGCAAAATAATTGATCAAATTTATTTTTTCTCAGTACTTCTCTTCTCACCCAAGTACAATACAAGATCAATCATGAATCACTGTAAACAATGATAAAACTTCATCATCTTAGCACCATTATCATAAATATTATATATGTCATGAGAGGAAAATAGTTTCACGTTAAAAGTTCATGGTTTCTAAGTATTCCAAGTATTTGATGTCTATTTCACGATGGTGCTTCAGAAAGTACATTCGCAGAAGGAATTAGTATTTAACGTCAATAATACGCGATGCAAGAATGGTCTTCTTCTTGAAATTCATCGATATTTTCATGATCACTAGTAACCTTTTCTTTTCTTTGACTACATGACCAGTTTCATTGAAGAAATAAAGACGCTACTATTGATTCTATATAATAAAACTATCAAGTAGTCCTGCAGAGACAAATTTATAAGATTATATAAATTTAACTGAGTATATGACTTACTAAACACTAACTAATTAATAATCTGCACAAAAAACAAAACAAACAAAACCTACTCTAGAACATGGTACGCCATAGTGGAGTAGGTCAATTTGCACACAGAAAAAACTAAACATGTAGAGGATACATTATAACAGATTTTTTGTAACTAACTATTGTATGTAATTGTAATTTATCTAATATTTTCTGTAATTGATGTAGTAGTTTTAGTTTTTTTTGGGAAATAAACATTTATTTATATTTGCTTAAGCCTCAACTTCTATGCACCTGCTCATAAATCATACGTCATAAGGAGAAAAATCATTGATATCTTATGATCAGTGGAGACCTGGAAAAGGTTCAACATTTTACCGGAACAATTCAAATTGAACCTGAATTTGACTTCAGGGTAAAATTATGTCAACTTGCAAGAAGCCTCAACTCCTGGGCACATGCTCATAAACCATACGTCATAAGGAGAACAATCATTGATATCTTATGATCAGTGGAGACCTGGAAAAGGGTCAACATTTTACCGGAACAATTCAAATTGAACCTGAATTTGACTTCAGGGTAACATTATGTCAACTTGCAAGAAGCCTCAACTCCTGGGCACATGCTCATAAACCATACGCCATAAAGAAAATAATCATTGATATCTTATGATCAGTGGAGACCTGGAAAAAGGCTCAACATTTTAACGGAACAACTTTAATTGAAGTTAAATTTGACTTCAGGGATAACATTATGTCAACTTGCAAGAAGCCTCAACTCCTGGGCACCTGCTCATAAACCATACCCCATAAAGAAAATAATCATAGATATCTTATGATCAGTGGAGACCTGGAAAAAGGCTCAACATTTTAACGGAACAATTTAAATCAAAGTTAAATTTGACTCCAGGCGTAATATTAGACTATGTCAACTCAAAATGTCATACACCACTTGAAGCTGCAGTTATATGATGTAAAAGTTCTCCTAGGATTCACTCCAAGCTGTCAGGATTACTTAGAAATTCACATTCAACCAATAAAACTGTGAGCATTTTCTACAACTGCTTCCCATTTAACCCACACTGACACAGAATGAACCCCGGCAACAACATAAAATGTCATACGCCACTTAAAGCTTAAAGCTGCAGCTATTTGATGTAAACCTTCTCCTAGGATTCACTCTAAACTGTCAGGATTCATTGGAAATTTCCATTCAACCAATGAAACTGTGAGCATTCCTTAGAACTGCTTCTCATTAAACCAATGCTGACAGTCCAAATAAATCTCACAATAGACAATTCAGTTGTGTTTGGGGTAGACATGATGAAATATCATTAGCGGAAACAATGTCGTGATCAGTCGATGCTCTCCATGATAAATGTCGAACTCGTGATTCCCCTGCAACACGAATCATAACAGCAACAGCAGCACTGTTCCTTCTTTCTTTCTAATCAGCTCTTCCTTGTTCCAGCAGTTAGTTGTTGTTCCGCTTGTTGTTTGTATAAGGGCATACAGGATCGGACAGATTAGCATTACCTGCCGGAGGTCCATCCGTCTGGTTATTATCGACGAAAAGCCATGAGAGGACCACCGTCCATGGGAAAACTGAGTCACTCATCGATGAATATAACTGTATCAATTCTTGAAACTCCAACGATCATCTAAGGTTTTAGATACTAATTCTTTGATAAGAAAGAAATTACCTCTTAGATTCTTAAATAAAAATTAGATTATACTTTTCGAGATAATTCTTAGAAAAAAAGATTATCGATTGAGGTCGAAGATTTCAGTGATTGATCAAAGATTGAGATTAGATTTCAATCAGTGTTGAGAATGGATTTAAAAATCCGAAAGCGCTCCACATTGAGTACTAGTTCTAATCTATACTTTCCTTGCCCTATTACCATAGGTAAGGAAAGTATAAATTGCTTTCCGAAAAAAATTAAGGTACCCCAATTTCCAAATTTCTATACGTTTCGAGGTCCCCTAAAAAGTCCAAAAAAGTGGTTTTTGGGTATTGGTCTGTGTGTGTGTGTGTTGTGTGTGTGTGTGTGTGTGTGTGTGTGTGTGTGTGTGTGTGTGTGTGTGTGTTGTGTGTGTGTGTGTGTGTGTGTGTGTGTGTGTGTGTGTGTGTGTGGTGTGTGTGTGTGTGTGTGTGTGTGTGTGTGTGTGTGTGTGTGTGTGTGTGTTGTGTGTGTGTGTGTGTGTGTGTGTGTGTGTGTGGGGTGTGTTGTGTGTGTGTGTGTGTGTGTGTGGTGTGTGTGTGTGTGTGGTGTGTGTGTGTGTGTGTGTGTGTGTGGTGTGTGGTGTGTGTGTGGTGTGTGTGTGTGTTGTGTGTGTGTGTGTGTGTGTGTGTGTGTGTGGTGTGTTGTGTGTGTGTGTGTGTATGTGTGTATGTGTGTCTGTGTACACGATATCTCATCTCCCAATTAACGGAATGACTTGAAATTTGGAACATAAGGTCCTTACAATATAAGGATCCGACACGAACAATTTCGATCAAATGCAATTCAATATGGCGGCCAAAATGGCAAAAACGTTGTCAAAAACAGGGTTTTTCGCGATTTTCTCGAAAACGGCTCCATACCTGAAATAGTCATTGATAAGCTCTATAAACTGCCACAAGTCCAATATCTGTAAAAATTTCAGGAGCTCCGCCCCATATACCCAAAGTTTGATTTTAGATTCTCAATTATCAGGCTTCAGATACAATTTAAACAAAAAAATTCAAGTGGAAAAGATTGAGAATGAAAATCTCTACAATTAATGATCAGTAACATTTCCGCCTAAAATTGAAAATAAGCTCAAAATTCGATAGAATGTGATTATTCAATTGCAAACTGTTGGCAACTGTTGATTCTATTAAATCATTCACTACGTATGAAGAGATAGCAGACCTCGTGTGTCTCCAGCGTTATTGTCCTGTCACCAGCTGGCTCAGACTTGTGATGCGCGGGAACACTAGCGTCAGGGTGATCAATTTTCATAACGGCAAGGAAAGTTGTGAGTGCGCCACACCAGATTTTTAATAACCAATATTATTCAAATAAATTAGACTGTAGTGTCATTAAAAATAGTTCAAAAACGGATTGTTACTTGCAGTTCGTCATGGATAGTAAAATAGATGAGTAAAAAAGATTGACTATCAAATTCATGCATGACATTCATTTCAAGCTTTATGAATGACCAAACTTCACAAACTTTGAATTTAATTTTATCTAATTTTTATTGAAAATTAACCTTACCAATTACGGGAAACCCCTGTACTATAGTGAGGTCCACGTAATAGTGGCAGTGGAGAAAGATAGGAGAACAACGTTGCCGAACCTCTGTCTTGTCGATGCTTTCCATAGACGGTAGCTGATACAGGTCTATTAATGTAATATTAACTGTTCATTCTTTATTAAAATAATAAATTATATTTTTCAATAATTTAATAATGAATTTGAATAACTAAGAAGAAATATGTTGTCAATTAATTATTAATTTCACATTGTTAAAAGACGATCTGGCAACAGAGCAAAGTGAGAAAGAGATGGCGTTATCCGCTTTGTTTAATGATAGACAAGGATAACAATACCAATGCTAATCAAACACTGCCATTATAACGTGGACCTCACTATAGAGTAGGTGTTAGTACAGTAGCAGTAATAAATTTTTGGTGTGAGTAACTATCATTAGAAAAAATGTGTTGGGTATCACAGAGATTCAATCAAGCTATAATGATGGAATGTGAATGGTCAGGCTATTAGTGGTCAGAATATAATGGTCCGACTATACTCAGATTGCCTAGAAATAAGACGTTTTTGCAGTAGAAAATAATGAATTTAATTTAATATAAAAAGTAATTATTATTAAACAAAAATCCAAATTAATTGCTGTAATTCACCCCAAAGACTTCTCCCACTGCAAATATTGACAACAGGGTAAACAGCTAGATGGAAATTCGATGAGCGCTACTGTTAAAAAATTATTAAGTCAGTTATTACAATTCATACCCCCAGTTTTTCGTACGTCGGTTAACGTTTAATCACGATTAAATGCTGTAATTTTATCGAGATTAGTGCTAACCGATGCATTTTGGTTTCACAATACATAAATTTCAAGCGATAACGCCGATTAAACTAACCGGCGTAAACAATTTTCAATTCTGATTAGTTGGCACCATTTTAACCGCGATTAGTTGAAACGAAAAAAATTTGGTTGCACAAAGGTAAAAATCGAAAAATAACGCTGGTTAAAGTAATCGACGTAAAAGATTTTTAACAGGCCATTCACGGGGAATTAAATCCAACTAACGCCGGTTAGGCGTTACTGATAGCTGTCTTCCTATTAGTTTTTGGTAAAATAACTAAAAAAATCAAAGTATGGGCTAAATATATGAATGAATTAGAGCTGTTATATTCTGTATATTACTAACTATATAATATTGGATTGAAAGGATTAAACAGTAACAACGCTCATTTCCACTCCCACTGCCGGTTATAATATAAAAAAGATGCTGCGAGTTGAATGACTCGACTAAACTTTCTCCCACAGTAATCACTGTGGCAGGGCGAGTCACCACACTCGAGAAAACGTGTGGTGCCCGAAACAAAAACAAGAAAAAACAATTTTTCACCCAAGAAATCTTGAAAATGAATCCTGAGTTTCCCAAGTTTATTTATTCTACATTGAAACTTGGAAAGAATAGAATTGGACACTCCGATCTATTTGATTAAATCTTACTACATTTACTGTATTTCAATTGAAAAATGATAATTTCTTCAGAGTGTGACGAATTTCATATTGCAGTATAACATTTGATAATAGTATATAACTACTCTATCAATTCTGTACAATGCAAGCATGAAAGCAGCCTTCTGATGAAGGAGTCAATGTCATCAAGTGTCAATGACTGTCATCCATCTTTCTTTGTCATATTTTTTCTTTTTACTCTTCTTCTTTTTCTTCTTCTTCTTCTCCTTCTTCTTCTCCTTCTTCTTCTCCTTCTTTCTCATCTCGCCACTGTCCACCACTTTTACTCTTCTCCCCCTCTTTCTACACGTCTTTCTTCCTCCTAAACGAATTTTCTTGCCAATCAACAACAATTCTTTTCGATCCTAACCTAAACCTTTCCTGTCGAGCCAATCATTTTTTCTATTCTTTCTTCTTTCCTTCTTCACACTTTTGCTATCTACTGGTACCTCTTTCTCACAGTATTCCTGATTATAAACGGTCTGTGCTTATTTGTTCAAGTCCCTTATTTTCCTCTCATTCAGTCCTTCAAATTTCCTTACTTCCATAAATATATTCTTCCATATAATGTTTTTTCCTCTTCAATCCTAATCTGCTAATCCCCCATTCTTCCACTTCCTAATTTTCTTTCCATTCCATCTTATAGTTTCACTATTCCTATTCTATATCTATTATCTCATTCCTTTTTCATGTTCTTTTATTATTTTCCTTTCCTTATTAAGTACAATATCTTATCTTCCATAAAAATTATTGTCACTAGCTTCCACCCATATCTTTTTTTTTATAGAATTCTCCATCTTTTTCATGTCTCTCATCATCTTCCATTTCTTCTTCTTTTTTATTACCTTTCCTTTTCTCAAGGTCTTATCTCCCTTGTATAATTATTCTGATTCTCATCTTCTAATTATTAATTGTATTCACTTCTATAGTATTTATCCTCTTCCTATTGCTCTTTATCGCTTCTTTATATTTGCCTCTTCCTCTTCACCATCTAGTGTCTATTTTCTTTTTCCTCCCATCATCTTCCATTCCTCTTCATCACCATCTTCCTCTCCTCCTCTCCTCCTCACCTACTCTCCTCCTCTATAATTTCCTTTTCCTCTTCCTCTTTATTGTCTTTTATTTCTCTTCATCAACTCACTTCACATCTTTCATTCCATCTTTTGTCAATCCTTATCCACGAATTCTCCTCCGATTAAGTGTTAATGGAAAGGATAGTATTTGATATCCTTTTCCAAGAATCGACTATCATTTGTTTAACTACTATGACTTGAGTGGTTACAGTACAATATTATATTTACGAAGCTCGAGTTGAAATCAATCTTCATTCTGATCAACTCTGTGAAATTCATTGAGTAGAAATCTTAAAGCACACTTTATTTTTAAAGAAACTTCAAAATAGTTCAACTATTTAATAATTTTTAAACTATTTTAAAGTTCTTTAAAAATAAAGGGTGCTTTAAGATTTTTATATTGTTTTATTAATTTAAAAAGTAGCCCATGTGAATGAAGTGTTCTCATTGAGTAGCTATAATGAAACACAAAGGTTTAAAGATTTATTCGGAGTGAAACAGAAGCATGCCTCAACACCTATGTCATAAAAAACTGTGTCTGAAATAAGCTGTATTGTAATCAAATGTGAGTTACATTTACATTTATTACATTCCTTAATCATAACATCAAATTAATGATTGGGAGAGAATCAACAGGATAAACCCAAAACTGTTCCTCTCCCTAATTTTGAAAACACTTTTATAAAGATCACAAAAATTTACAGTCCAAATATACATTACACTAAAAATTTTGTAACTCGGTTGATCAGAAAGATGAAACAAATTATTATTACACTTGAAAATGCATTAATAAATAGAAAAAAATATTAAAAAACTTGATAAATTTGAAGCCAGAAAAATCACAAAAACATTCACTATCAGCATAATATGATCGTATGAGTTAGTGTATAAGCCAGCATATTTTACAACCAACATGAATAAAACAATCTAATCTAATACAATCTTTCACTACTGCTCCTCTGATGATCTGCTTCCCAATTCCATCTCTATCATCACCTTCTTCCCAATGCACTACACCACCACCCTCTCCCCCATAACTCATATCTCCTTCTTCTTTTTCACCATTTCCGCTTTTTGTTCTTCCGTCGTTCGTCGTTCATGTCTCCAGCCATCCGGAAATCGATTTGATGAGTCGCCGGCAGCAGCCAATAATAAAGTAGAGTATATTAGAGGCTTACAATATTGTTGCAGACTCATCGTCCGCTAGATTCACTTCAAACTGTCACCATTGGTCGAATAGGAAGCATTGACGCTATTTATAAGGGATACTGACATGGGTATGTTCAACATAGTTTACGTGAGATTCACTGAAACTGTCAGTATTAGTTGAATAGTCAGCATTGATGTTATATTACAAGGTTTGCTGACAGTTGAAAAATGAACCCACTATAGCTAGGGGAAGATTGATTTTACCGGGCACTGTCAGCGTTGGTTGAATATGGGAAGCATTGATGTTGTAATAGAAGGAATGCTGTCGGTTTGAAGTGAATCTAACAGTAGAAAGAGAAAATAAAGGGAGCATCAACCATACTTCACCCTCACGTCATTCATGAGTCCACAACATGGGTAATTGATTTCCCGAGAAACGTGGGATAGGTCAATGCTTCCCCAGTTTTATGCTCTTTTTGTTTTCTCGCAAGAATTTTTCCGTCAATGCACGAACAGTGTTGAGAAGGCATCCTTTTGAAACTTCTAGAATGCCTTCTCAATAATTATCAATGATTTTGATCGGAGGATCAAATGATAAAAATCATAGACAGTCATTTGCTGAATAATTTCTCAATAAATTCATATAATCCGTTGTTGGTTATCCATATTATTCTCACAGGAATTATTACTATTGTATTCTTATATAAGATACAGAAACAGATGCTTGAAGGCAGGATGCTGGGCACAATGAAGAGAGGTAGACCGATGAGACGATGGCTGGAAGATGTTGAGAACGAACTGACGTCAATGTTAGTGAGAGGCTGGAGACGAAAAGCGGTGGTGCTAGATGAATGGAGGTGAATAGTTGAGAAAGCCAAAGTCCACCCAGGACTGTAGCGCTTAGAGAAGAAATAATTCTTATAATAACTTCAAAGTGAAAAAACTCACATTCTTTTGTGTGGCGACGACCGTTTCGTGCTGGTGTTGCACATTCTCAAGCCAAACAGAAACTGAAGTATTTAAGGTTATGGGTCATAAATTCATATAATGTTTTCCATTTAGGGTACGAACAGAACTGTCAGGTCGAAATGTAGGTTTCAGCTCACTATCGACCTTCTAGATCTATATCTATTATTTTGATGACTTCAAATGTTTTTATCATTGCACAACTGTTTAGTGGCATCGATCTTCACCGCGACTTACTTGTACTGTTCACACCTTTATTGATTGGCATGGCAGGATTTCCCAGTAGATCCGGTAGGCCCTAACCTATGGATGAAAGCTACCTGGGGGTTCATGACCAGAAGGTGGAAAAAATCTTCTCTATTGAGGTCCACGTTATAATGGCAGTGTTTGATTAGCAATGGTATTGCTATCCATGTCTGTCATTCAACAAAGCAGATAGCGCTATCTCTTTGTCACTTTATTCTCTGTTGCCAGATCGTCTTTTAACAATGTAGGATTAATAATTAATTAGAAAAATATTTCATCTCAATCATTAAAATACATTATGAAGTTATTGAAAAATATAATCTATTGCTAAATAAAATGTAATTTATTATTTCAAACTAGTTTAACAGTTAATATTACATTAATAAACCTGTATCAGCTACCGTCTATAGAAGGCATTGACAAGACAGAGGATCGGCAACGTTGTTCTTCTATTTTTCCCCACTGCCATTATAACGTGGTCCTCACTATAGAAGTAAGAATGAACCTGTTCAGCCTGTAGAGAGTTCACCTGTAAATCTAATGTAAACTTTCCAAAGAGAGTCGTTCTTGAGATTAATGAATAACTCTATAGTTGCATTCTTATTGTTGTATAACTTCTGAGAGTAATAACCACAGAATACAAATACAGCTATTTATTCTATATATTATTATAATAATTTATTCTATATATTATAGAAGTTTTCTCTGGTAATAACATGAAATTCATGTATTCACTGTTTTCAAATTGTTATTACAGAGAAAGAGTATTTCAGCCATCAATTCAGCCAGCAACAATTCAGCCATCAAATAATTTTGCAATTGATCGGCGATGATAGCGAGGCTTAAGTAGGCATCAAATATCAGGCAGAGAAAGTATATCAGTTTCAAAATTCAAAATTAATGAAAATCTATTAGTTTTTTTCTGAAATAAAATCTTTGAGGAGACACAAATCTCAAACTACGTGAATCTCCTGCTCCCTATTACATCATGGAGAAAATTAAAGATTGGAACTGTAGGCTCCACTGGAAGACTTTACTTACTTACTTACTGCGGTGGCCACTCGTACCTCAGTCGGTACTTGGCCTCATCAACTAAGCCTCTCCAAAAGTTTCGGTCACCCGCGTCCTCCTCTTTTAGGCCCATCCTCATCATAACTTTCCGGACCTGGTCCCACCATCTAGTTTTTGGCCTTCCAGCTGGTCTCCTTCCTATAGGATTATTCCTCAGTAAACTGTTTGTCAGAGCGCTTTCTTCTTTCCTCAGAATGTGTCCCGTCCACCGTAACCTTCTGCTTTTAATCTCACCCACTATGTCTGCTTCATTGAATAATTGGCGTATTTCATAGTTGTGCTTGATTCTCCAAACTCCGTTCTCTAGTGTTATCTCCGTTCTCCGTTCTCTATGTTGAGCCAAAAAATTTCGAAGAATCTTGTTTTCAAAAACAATGGTCTTTTTTTCTTCTTTTTCATTCAGTATCCATATTCCGTAGTACTGGTCTTATGATGCTTTTGTATAGTTTTAGTTTTGATGTATGTGAGATTAGTCTTGAGCTAAG